>NC_067398.1:112005910-112312695 GCF_016432865.1 Antechinus flavipes | reverse complement strand
ACAAAATGGTATGTAATTATGATGGGATATTATTAGGCCATAAGAAATGATGAGCAGGATACTCAGAGAAAAATACAGGAAGACTAACATGAGCTGATACAAAGTGAAACAGCCTTTGTACAAAGTGAAATGTGATGTGTACAAAGTAATAGCAATATTGTAAGATAATCAATTGTGAATTCTCAGCTATTAGAATGATCCTAAGTAGCTGAAAGATTTAAGATGAAAAATACTATCCATCATCAGGGAAAGAACTGATGGTATTTTAATACAAAATGAAGCATACTTAAAAAAATTTTTTTTGAGATTTTTTGTCTATCTTTTCTTTTACTGACTTTTACTCTTTACTGACTACTACATGACTATTATGTAAATGTTTTTGCAAGAGTGCATGTATAACCTACATAAAACTGCTTACCTTCTCAATGAGGAGAGGGAGGCTCTAACAAGGGAAGAAAGAAGAGAATTTGGAATTCAAAATTTTAAAACAAATGTTAGAAATTGTTTTTATATATAAATGGGGAAAATATTTTTAAAAAACATACTTAAAGGAATCAGTAGTACTCCTATTTCCAATTAAATTGGAAAAAAATCATGAAACTATACTGAATAAGTTATCCATAAGTTCATATTACATAATTTCAATGGGGCCTTCAGTGTGAAGCACGGCAATTACTTCATTCTTTCCTAACTGACATTATCTCAGCAGAGTGGATTTGCTAATACATTTCTCTTCAAATATCCTACGGGTCCTTGTGTTCCATTCTCTTGGTTGAAGATCTTGCTTCTTAGTTCACTGAAAAAATTGATACGTTTGGTTATAAAGCTCCCTCTTTTCCCTTCATTTTCTGCTTACATAACTAAGATGTCTTCTACTATATCTCCTCCTTCACTCCACTACATGTGAAAAGATGACCTTTTTCTTTGCTAAGGCAAACATCTCAATAAACGGAAATGAACCCATCCCATTCTATCTTCTTCAGCAAATTACTGTTTTTTATAATTCCCACTTTCTTACCTAATTTAAATTTTTCCTGTGTTTTGGCTATCTTACTGTTGGCTACAACTATACTCTTCCCTATCCTCAAAAAACTACTTACTTGATCCATTCATTTTCTGCTAGTCATTATACTATATCTTCTCTCTTCATGTCTAAACTCTTTTTTTTTTTTTTTTGTATCCACTAGACTTGGCACACTGCCTGCCACGAAGCAGATTCTTCTTCTTTTTTTTTTTTTTAAATAACTTTTTATTGACAGAGCCCATGCCTAGGTAAATTTTTTTACAACATTATCCCTTGCACTCATTTCTGTTTCGACTTTTCCCCTCCCTCCCTTCACTCTCTCCCCCAGATGGCAAGCAGTCCTATACAAGTTAAATGTGTCACAGTGTATCCTAGATACAATATATGTGTGCAGAACCAAACAGTTCTCTTGTTGCACAGGAAGAACTGGATTCAGAAGGTAAAAATAACTTGGGAACAAAAACAAAAATGCAAGCAGTTTACATTCATTTCCCAGTGTTCGTTCTTTGGGTGTAGCTGCTTCTGTCCATCCTTGATCAATTGAAACTGAGTTAGATCTCTTTGTCGAAGAAATTCACTTCCATCAGAATACATCCTCATACAGTATCGTTATTGAGGTATAATGATCTCCTGGTTCTACTCATTTCACTTAGCATCAGTTCATGTAAGTCTCGCCAATCCTCTCTGTATTCATCCTGCTGATTATTCCTTACAGAAAAATAATATTCCATAACATTCATATACCACAGTTTACTCAACCATTCTCCAATTGATGGGCATCCATTAATTTTCCAGTTTCTAGCCACTACAAACAGGGCTGCCACAAACATTTTGGCACATACAGGTCCCTTTCCCTTCTTTAGTATCTCTTTGGGGTATAAGCCCAGTAGAAACACTGCTGGATCAAAGGGTATACACAGTTTGATAACTTTTTGAACATAGTTCCAAATTGCTCTCCAGAATGGCTGTATGTGTTCACAATTCCACCAACAATGTATCAGTGTCCCTGTTTTCCCACATCCCCTCCAACATTCCGCATTATCTTTCCCTGTCATTCTAGCCAATCTGACAGGTGTGTAGTGGTGTCTCAGAGTTGTCTTAATTTGCATTTCTCTGATTAATGACTTGGAGCATATTTTCATATGGCTAGAAATAGTTTCAATTTCTTCATCTGAGAATTGTCTATTCATATCCTTTGACCATTTATCAATTGGAGAATGGCTTGATTTCTTATAAATTAGAGTCAATTCTCTATATATTTTGAAAAGGAGGCCTTTATCAGAACCTTTTTCATGTCTAAACTCTTTGAGAAGGCTATCTACAATAGATGTCTGCATTTCCTTTTACTTTCTTGTGAATTTTCTAGAGTCTGGCTTTTGATTTTATCATTTGATTGAAACTGCCCTCATGATTGCCAAATCTAATGGCCTTTTCTCATTCCTCATGACTTCTCTAAAGCCTTCAAGGCTATCAAAATCACTTTCCTCTTGGTATTACTTTATGACACTACTGATTGAGTAGTTTTCTTCTATCCTGCCAGATCACTTCTTGGTCTCTTTTGCTTCATATTCATTCAGATAATGCCTACTAATTGCAGATATCCCTCTGTCCTGGGCCCTTTTCTCTTTCCCTTTTATCCTGTTTCATCTAATGGTCTCATTATAATGGTCTCAACTCATATAAATTCAATAACTTTTTTAGGGATGATTCTCAAATCTATTTATCCTACCTAAATTCTCTGCTGACCTTACAATTCCAACTGTCTATATCTCAAATTAGATACACAACAGATATGTTAAAACTAAACATATTTCCCCTATCCAAACCCTTTCTTCTTCCTAATTCCTGTATTACTGTAGAGGATACCACCATCCTTCCAATCATCCAGCGTCACAGCTTAGATGTGATCCTTCATTCCTCTGTGTTACCCTACTCATTTTCAATCTATTGTGAAACACTGCAATTTCTATCTCCAAAACAGCTATTATATATGCCCCCTTCTCTCCCCTGACATTGGTTTCATCCTGCTGCAGACCTTCATTACCTCATACCTTGACTACTGCAATAATAGCTTGCTGATTGGTCTGCTTGGGTCATTTTCAACTCTAAAATACTATGAATTAAACCCATTGGTTATAAAGTGTGGAAGGAACTCCCTTTTTAAAATCAAAGAGTAATCTCTCCCCATTTGAGTTCATCCTCTACTCAGTTATCAAAGTGATCTTTCTATAGTACAAGTACGACCACTTCATCTCTCCATTTGACCAATTCTAAATGGTTTCCTATCACCTCCAGAATGAACTATAAAATACTCTGTTTGGCTTTTAAAGTTGTCTATTACCTGGCCATTCCAGTGTTTTTTTCCTCATATTATCCAACCTACTCTGATTTGGTGACACTGGCCTCCTTATATAAGACTTTTCATCTCCTTTATTGTCCTCTGAATCTGGAACACTCATCCCCCCCATCCTCCCCTGCCTCTCTTTAAGTCTCAACTAATGTTCTACCTTATGCAAGAAGTCTTTAATCTCCTTCAATGCTAGTGCCTTGTCTCTTGTCTATTATTTCCAAATTATATTCTCTATCTTATTTGTATATAGTTGTTTTCATGTTGTAAAAATGGTTCAAAAAACACACACACTTTGTACTTCATTGTAACTCTGGGGTTCCTGCTTTGGCCAGGTGCAATAGAGTTCTGTCAAACAACAGAGAATCACCTTGGTCTAGGCAAATGATTGCTTTTAGGCCACTTGCAGATCTTAGATGTGTCATTTTATATTGAGATAGACAAAGGAGATGACTCTTTTATAAATGTGTTTATTTTAGGCCAAGAGAACAAAGTTAATTTCAGAGTTTTCCTGATTCCAGTGGGATTCCAGACCTCGGTCATATTTGTATATATTCCTGCTCCTGGATGAAGGAGTCTGAGCTAATCAGTAAGTATCACTAATCCCTTAGCTAAAGATAGATTTCATAATCACTCTGGATATAATGAGTTTGAGCTTTCCGTGGAAGAATATTTGAGGAGATGAACAATAAGAGAATTTAGTCCCAGCCAAAGATGAAGGAGTTATTGTAGACATGACTGGGAAAGAATTTAATATAATGGAAGAAGTAGATTTAATGATAGAAAACCTACCTTTCAATCTTCTCTCTGACTTTTATGATCCATTCAAAATATTGTTTAATCTATTTTGAATTCACTTTACTTATGGGTCATTTTCAATTCTAAAATACTATGAATTAAACCCATTGGTTATAAAGTGTGGAAGGAATTCCCTTTTTAAAAATCAAAGAGTAATTTTATACATATTTACATGATGTGGTGATGAGTCATTTTTCTTTTCTCCATTCATTAAATTTCTGGTATTTATTGGATATGAAGCATTGTGCCAGATTTTAATAAAGTTTAAAATTTTTATACCTTCACAGAGATAACCAGTCCAGTAGAAACATAGGATAGACAAAAATATTTATATATTCAACAAAGTCAGATGAGTAGTCGAGAAAAGTTAAAACTCAAGTATTGCATGAAGATTGATCAGATATGTTCAAGAATATTTTAATGGAGTATTTGGCTTTAAAGAAAGGGTAGGAACAAGAAGCAGAAAGACAAAGGCATGCTTCTGCATCAAGAACAAAGGTGAGGAGGTAGGAAAGAACATATTTTAAGAACATTCTATCTTTTCATATTGTTCATCATTAGATGCTTTGAGAAAGTAGCAGGTGTATTTTATGTAAAATTACCAAAATATAACAATGTAAGTATGTCTCACATCTTGATTTCCATCTGTTTGCCTGCTAGAAAATTAAACAGTCTTACAACAGGTTTTTCCTTTCACAGTTACCCCATCAGATGGCCTCCCTATACCATACATTCATTATAATCTTACTGGAATGACCTCTTTTGGCTCCTCCCCTTAGGAGTTCAGTGTTTTTCCAACATAGAAGTATATCTTTCTATTCTGCCAGATGACTATGAAATTCACTTGACTGAAGGGAAATCTGGCCATTGCAAGCTGATTTGAGAACTAACTGGCACTGGAAAAAAAAGTGGAGGAAAGGCTGTCATGGTTAATGATATGATATATTTCAATTGTAGAAAACTATTCTGATAGTTCAAATTAAGGTCCTCAACCAGATTAAATGCCATGCTGTGCTATCTCAGGGGAGGTAATCAAATAATTTACTTTTGCTAAATGACACGTTACTTAATACATGCAGCAAACTTTTTAAAAGCATAAGCTGATATAATCTTATTGAGGAAAGAAATCAAGAAAGAAGAAATTAGATTTTGCTATTAAAATGAACCTTCTGTAAGAGATATGAATTGATTTTCTTGTTTTAAGGTCAAGTTTTCACTCAGACTTTAAAAAAGAAAAAAGAAAATTCTGCTTTTGTAATTGAAATCTTGATCACCTGAGGGGGTTGAGACAAGAGGACTGAATGGCTCTAATATAATGCCACTTGTTTTTCATGACCTTATAAGTGATGAAGAATTTGTCCAGGTAGGATCCTCTCATATCCCAATTTCTAAATGAAGATCTTGCCACTGTATATGCCTAGCATATACTTTACTATCACTAGAAAGATGATCATGTTTTATAGGTAGGTCTTTGCCACTCCAGCATTCTCCAAGGTCTTGGATTCTCAGGCTCACTAGGATTGAATACTATTTGTACTGTATTACCTCGCTGAGATACAACAACCAGCAGGCAATGCCCAGCTGAATTAATTCTTCATAAAAAAAATGACTATAACATTTGATCCAAGTCCACTCAATGGTGCTAATTTTCTGAAGGTTCAATTCTCCTGCTCTCCCTTCAGTTATTCTGCCTGTTCTTCAGAAAAGACTATTACTCTCCCTCTCTCAATGGTTTTTGAGGTCTTCTGGGCTAAATAGAATAAAACAATTCTTGAAGGTAATAGACTTGGAATCAGAGGGTTTAAATTCAAACGCCATCTTTCAACCTCTGTGATCTCAGTTAAATAATTTCTTTTCTCTGTTTCCCAATTCACTCATATGAAAATAAGGAAGCTGGATAATATTATATTTCTAAGATAACCCTATAGCTCTAAATCTATGGTTCCATTTTTTATTTTCATAATTTTTGGTTCCTTATCTATAATAATAGTAATAATAATACTTACATCACTTTAAGGTTTGCTAAGAGCTTTACAAAAATTATCTTCTTTGTCCTCAAAACAATCCTAGAAGGTTAGTGCTATTATTCACATATTTTACATCAGGAAACTGAGACAGAGAGATTGTAGTTATAAAGTATTTGAGGCTGAACTGGGATGTACAGGTGGTCAGGGAAGAAATGTACATATGGTATAATAATGCCAAACTCTTTTTTCAAGGGTGATCATCTACTTTTGATGCCAACCTGCTGCCCAATTCCCACTTTTAGTGCCACAAAGCCATAACATGTGAAATAAAACATTTCAACATATGGGCTAAACATGAGGTAACTGAGAGGCCTCAAAACCCACTGATGAGTGAGGGGATGTCTATACCAAACATGTGAAGATTTTCCCAATGGAACAGATATAAACAAATTTGTTCCAACAGGTCATAAAGGTGGCAGCTGTGCTGTGGAGAACTTATAGCTTGGTCAGACATCAGACACTAAGATTATTCACTGCATATAAACCATCTCCAGTTATCTTAACTTTTGTTTTGCCACTTGACTCCCATGACTCTGGAAGAGAGAGTAAGGCTGATGACTTCACGCAATTCTGTCTCATTTAAATCCACTTTATGCATGAGTCAAAAGTCAAAACTATCCATACCATTTTTTCCTATCTCAAAGTTCTGTGGTGATGACCAAGTGACAAAGCAGCAGGTGTGGGTACATTGGGAGCTGTAAGTTACAATCCTGCATATAAGAGGCAGGGCATAGGATTATCTTCTTTTTGGACCAAAGCAGCAGTGGGATTCAGCAGTCTCTTGGGTGTCTGTTTAGCCTTTTAAAAATGACCTCCTGGTATAAAAAAGGGGCTAGAAAAGGTCCTTAAAACTGTCTGCATCACCTAAACTAAACTTCGCCTGCTTACCATAACAGGTGGGGATCCCACCCTGGAGTCAAAACACAAAAAAGTATAAAAACTTTTGTAAAGACGATTTTACCCATCATGAGTACATGGAATATGTGCATGCCTGTGCACAATATGAAATCCAGTTGACCTGAAATGTAAGCAGCTCTTATTGCAAGGGAACTTAGCAGCTAAGCATCCATACAGGATCTCTTAGTGAAAAAAGACTAACATATGAAGGCCAGCTTACCAAAATCATAGCTGGATACATATTTTTTAAGAGTGGTCACTGTGATGAAAAGAGATGTGAAGCTGGTATAGATTTCTCAATCAACTCTAATCAACAAGTCTTATGCTTACCAAAAGGAATAAATGACAAGCTCCTGGCATTTGTATCAACACTTACAGGAAATTACCATGTCACTATCATCAGTGCATATGTTTTCACTATGATGAATCCTGATGAGGTCAAAGAAAAATTTTATGAAGATCTAGAGATATTCATCATCAACATGCTGAAAAAGATAAGCTCATAATTCTGAGTGACTAATGTTGGAATAAGCACGGATTATAAGATATGGCAGGAAATACAAGGAATGGAGTTAGAAATAACATTAGCACTGGTCACTTACTACTTGAAGCCTTGTGCATCTTGTGAACTCACCATCAACACTGTCTTGTACTTTACCTAAACACAATAAAACTTTGTGGATGTATCTAACACTAAACATTGGCATTTAAACAGACTATGTCCTTGTAAGGAGAGGAAAAAGACAGATGTGAGAGGATAAAGGCTATGTGTGGCACAGAGTGTTGGAAGGATCATAGACAGGCTATCAAACCTAAACATTTACATTCAACAAAAGCAATAGTCTCAAGGCAAGATGACTACCAGAAGACTTGACGTTGCCAGATTAGAATGCTTCTGCACACATGAATAGTTTGTTGCTAACATGGTTGCCAACAACAGTTGGAACAAAATAGGAGTGGGCAGCTTTCAAAGATTTTATGTACAGCACTACATTCATTCATCTGGGCTAGACCACTCAAACATCAAGACTGGTTTGATGAAAATGATGGGGAAATTCAGAAGCTGCTAAATGAAAAACAAGAAACCCACAGCTTAACTCCATCAAAAGTACAGTGCAACCTTTTTTGTTGTTGTTTACTTGCTTTTAATCTCTCAATTCTTTTTCCTTTTTGATCTGATTTTTCTTGTACAGCATGATAAATGTGGAAAAATGTATAGAAGAACTGCACATGTTTAACATGTATTGAATTACTTGCTGTTTAGGAGAGGGGTGGGAGGAAGAGAGGGAAAATTTGAAACACAAGATTTTGCAAGGGTGAATGCTGAAAACTATCTTTTCATATATTTTGAAAATAAAAAGCCATTTTTTAAAAAGGTACAAGCAAAACTTAGAATTCTTGGCTCAGTAAGAAGCCAAATGAAATTCAATTTTATGCTGATGGTAACAATACATTTAGCTTTAAGGATATTCTGAAGACTATTTATAGGCCAAAGACCTATGGTGCATGATAGAATTGATAGAGTCACACTGATCATTGAATGGGGACATAATTCTGGAGAAATGAGCTGATCACTTCTGTAGTATTCTGAAGAGAGCATTATCAATCAATGCTGAAGCCATCTTAGGTAGATGTCAATCACTTTCTAGCCAAACTTCCAAGAAGAGCCAACCAAACCTAGACAGTTTGAATAATCTCAGGAAGAGTCTGAAGATCACTTAGCAATATAAGGCGTCAGACACTTGGATTCTTTTTTGAATTGAACTGCCAAGCATTCAAACTCTCCTGAAGAGACCACAACTGCATAGGCTGGCTATATAATTCAAATGCCAAATGTAAGTTTGCTTAAAAGATTACTTTGTGGAGAGCTCATACAAGGCAAGTTCTCACAAAGAGGGCAGAAGAAACTATAAAAGTACATTCTCAAAGTCCTCTCTGAAGAACTTTGGAATCATTTGTGAGACATGAGGGACATTGGCACAGGACAACCCAAAATGGTGTTCTTGCATCAAAAAAGACTTTGTGTTCTATGAACAAAGCATAATTTCAGTAATTTCAAAGAATCATGAGATTTAGAATGTCAAATTTAGAGACATCTCCATTCAAAATATCCATATGGACTGTTTGTATCTGACCTGTAGTAGAATTTTCAAGATGATGTTTACTACCTAATACCTCCAGGAGAAGTGGTCTAATCTGCCATAGTTGGACACATAGTACCCGTGTTTCCCCGATAATAAGACCTATCCCGAAAATAAGCCCTCCCCTTACTGTGTAAGATTCCTCTAAAATAAGCCCTCCCCCGAAAATAAGCCCTATTGAGATTGCTACTGTAGTGAAGGTGATCCCCTGTGCTACACGCTACATTATGATACCCTCTGTATGCACTGTTCCCCGCCACCCTCCCACCCCCGGGTGAAACGCACGCCACGCTCCGAGCTGCATCCAATCAGAGCTGCAGCAGTGAATGCGTCATCCTGTTCTTCCCCAGTGATTTGCTTGCTGGCGTCATTGAGAGCAGTGCCGCGGAGGAGAGCTGAGGCAGGACAACATAAAAACCCGGTATGTAAGCAGGAGTGAGGGGGCATGATGGAGGATAAAAGGGGCATATTGGAGGATAAAAGAACTCAGAGGGCATGATGGAGGATAAAAGAAGAACTCAGCCAGCACTCACCGCGTTAAAGAAATGAAGAACTTCCTTGCAGAGAGAAGACTAGATCAAATAATGATTCCTGCAGGAATGACTGCCTATCTCCAGACCCTTGATATTGCAATAAACAAACCATTCAAGGACCATTTGCGCATGGAAGTCAATGACTACATTGAAAATAGAATGGAAAGAAATCAGCATGGAAACTTTGTGAAGCCCTGTCTGCAAGAAGTCGTGACTTGGGTGAAAAAGTCAGGGGATAAAATTACTGACAGCTGTGTCGCCAAGGCACTACGAGCAGGTTACCTGGACAAGACATGTTCATTTAAGGAGAGCTATATTAAAGAGAGCTGGACATGACAGATTGGGTCCACTTTCTTCTGAAGGAAATAGAGGCGCAAGACATCCAGGAAGGAATTCAGGGTATGGACACTTATGACGATGTTGTTGAAGAAGATGACATGATCGTTATTGAATAAAGGTACTATTTTTTGTTCACATTTACCTGTTTCTTAAAATTGCTGTCAATGTTCATTAAAATAAGCCCTCCCCTGAAAATAAGCCCTCTGGTGTTTTTCTGTCCAAAAAAAATAAGACAGTGTCTTATTATCGGGGAAACACAGTACATTGATCCTGACATAGTGATATCATTTTGGTTCTTTTTGAGCATGAAGGACAATCAATTCTGAATTTCAACTAAGTTTTCCTGACTACAAACTTAGCCTTCTAACTACTGCAATACTTAGGTATTTCACATGATCCCTTCATAGCCTCCAACCTACCTCTTCAGGCTTATCTCACATCATTCCCCATTCACTTAATCTACAATAAACCAATAGTGGGTTTTTTTGTAATCATAGCACTTTTTGCCTCCTCCTCTTTGCATGAGCTACATTTGAAATGTAACTTCTCCTTATCTCTACCTCTTAGAATCAACAAATTCCTTTAAGACTTGGCTCAGAATATCACCTTCTACATCTGACCCTTTCCATTGTTCTGTTCCTACTTAAATTAGCTTGTGGTCACTTGGTTATATGCATGCTCTTTCCTTCCTGGTAGCATATAAGCACCTCGAGGGCAAGGGATTATTTTTGCATCATTAGTATCTAACATAGGATCTTGGAATGAGTTTTATAGAAGTTTGTGAAATGAAGTTTGACAGAGATGACATTTTATATTTCTAAAATCACAATTTTGCAATACACAATGGGAAGGAGTTGTAATTGGTCTAGGGATAAAAATGGGAAGGAAGAGGCAATGGAGAAAGATGTTGAAAAGTGAGAAACACATACACATTCAAATACACATATAACATCTTTATTGATGGATTTATTTTATTCCTTTCTGTGTGTGATGAACTGCCAGCATGGCAAATATATTCATAGGCAACACCTGTAACTAAGTCTTAAAATATTGCTTTAAGCATGAAAAACATATATTAAAAAGTTAGTGCAAAATGAAGAATGGGAACCAGAAAAACAACATATATAGTGATGCAATGAGTATAACAATTTAAATAAACAGAATAACAAAAAAATTGAATGATTTGAAATTACAATGACCAAGCCCGGGATACTATGGAGAAGATGGTGACCAGCACAACCAGCTATTGTTTGGACTAGCTGATCTTTGGGATTTCAACCAATTCAATTATTCATTAAGTGATTATATCTTATCTAAATCAGAGAAAAAAGTAATAATAAAATCTTCAAAAATAGTGTGATCTAGTAGATTAATTTTTCATGGAATTGCCAAATAGCCAGGTCTATACTTTTACTTTTCCTTCATTATTATTATACATCTTTGGATCATCGTATTGTCATTTGTTTTTCCACAAAGAGATGAGAAGATAAAGGATGCAAATTTTATATTATTTACTATTTGTATGTATAAGGATATGGGGCAGTCAGGTGGCATGGTGGATAGAGTGATAGGCCTAGAATCAGAAGATGAGTTTTTTTGATAACAAATTCAGCTTCAGACACTTAGCTGTGATCCTGGGTAAGTTACAAAACCCTGCTTGCTATGATTTCTCATCTATAAAATGAACTGGAGAAGTAAATGGTAAACTATTCCAGTGTCTTTGCCAGAGAAGATCCTAAATGGGGTCACAAAGACTCAGACACAATGGTTATAATCAACAACAAAAATGTACAAACGTATTGTCCACCATGAAAGAAAATAGTACATGTGCATAAATTCTTAGAGGAATATAAATTTCCCATGTCACAATTAAGAATTATATTATACTTTATATTATATGTAACATATATTATAGTATATATATATATATATAATATAAAATTATACTTTATATGTGAGAACATTAGCTTTTTTTCCATAAAAGGCCAAGTAAGAAGACAAAAGCTGAACAAATCCATCACTTAACCAGATATGTGGAAATGTCATATTTTAAAATGATAAAACACAATTAGATCATGTAGTGATTTAATTCTTGGTTCAAAATAATTTGAAAAATATCAAATCAATCAACAATTATTAATTATTCTGTTCTGTGCTAGTACTACAAAAACAATACTAAAAATTCTCTGTCTTCAAAGAGCTTACATCATTTTGGGAAATGACAGATATACATATAAATAAACACAAAATAAGTATCAAATAACATGGAGGTAGCACTAGCAGCTAAGTGAGGGGAGGTGGAAATCAGGAAAGATAAGAGATAGCACTTGAGCTGAGATCTGATAAGAGTTAGAGATTTTAATTGTTAGAGGTAGAGAGGAAGTGCATTACAAGTATCAAGGAGAAAGGAGACGAAATGCTATATAAGAAGAAGAATAACAATATCTGTTATTTAAATAACTCTGAGGTTTGCAAAGTTTTTTTTTTTTTAATATATCTTATTTATTCCAACAATTCTGGGAGATAGGTGCCTTATCTCATTTTAAGATGAGGAACCTTAGGCAGGGATATATGTTAACATCTTGTTCAGAATCACAGAGCAAGTAAGAATCTAGGATGTGATTTGAACGGTGATGCTAGAGATATTAAAACAATCCTGAAAAAGTCCCTATCTTCAGAGTGTTTGTATTGTAGGAGGAAAAAAAAGCAATTTATGGATAACACTATGTAGGTCCAGAGCTCTATGCATTAAATAAATTCACATAATCTCCTACTTGACCATGGAAATATCATAAGCCTCAGTGGTTTTCCAGTAGTAACTTACTCAAACTGGACTTGTGAATTTTATCAATTGTCTAAAACTGATCAGAGAAACTTAGTTTTAAAAGAAACACATTTCACTTTAATTGTCTATTTTCTATTGATAATTTCATTATTTTAAATAGAATCTGTTGTCATATCCATGATAAATCACATAGGAAAAAGTTTTCACATTTCTTTTTAATTCAAGAGATGTCCTTTTTATTCTTAACTTTGGAAAAGGTTGTGGCTTTTCTCACAATAAAAGCAAATATCTTCAGTAGAGACAGAAGAGTAATCACATTAAGTCCTTAGATTACTTTTGTGCTTTCTTATCTGGAAGTTTTAATCCAATTAAAGAAAAGATGTATGGAATTAGGCTTACTCTCTATAATAAAACCTAGCAAGTATGTTTTAATTGCAGTGTATGATATAAATGTAAAGCATTATTATTATTTATTGGCAAATCTGTTACAGTTGTCAAAAGCATAACTGAAAAGAGACAGAGAGACAGACAGAGACAGACAGAGGCACAAAGACAGAGATGCTCATCAATTGTAGAATGGCTGAACAAGTTGTGGCATACAATTATGATGAAGTATTATTGTTCTATAAGAAATGAAGAGGGTGGTTCCAGAAAAACAAAACAAAACAAAGCATGGCACCTATATGAACTGATACAAATAGAATTGAGAAGATCTGGGAATAACTGTACAGTTAAAGCAATTTTGTATTGATGGTCAACTCTGAAAGACTTGATTACTCTGATAAAGACAATTCCAGATGACTCATGATGGGAAAAATGCTATCCACCTCCAGAAAAAGAAATGATGAACTGAGTGTAAATTGAAGTATAATTTTCTCACTTCCTTGTGATGTGGCCAACATGGAAATTTTTCACTTGGAAAAGAAAAAAAAAGGAAATAAGCTAGTCCCACTGATGTCAAACTCAAATAGAAGTGGTTTCCCCAGTTACATATTCACTTAGAAAACCACAAATTAACATTTGTTGAATTATATTTTTAGTTATTATGTTAAACATTTCCCAATTTTTAAAATTTTGGTTTCAGTTCTTTCTGCTGTGTGAGGCCCTGAGTTTGAGAGTTTGATATCTCTGATATATTTGAAACTCTTCTTTTTAAAGATACGTTGAAACTCTTTGCTGGAGGACACCCATGTAGTAAATAGCCAAGCTAGAATAAGAGTTCTGGTTCTCCAAATACAATTACCACGCTCTTTCCACACTATTATTTATTTCTTCTTTAGCCCTATTTTGGTCTTCCTCTGTATACTTAAAGTGGGGTTCTCAACCATTTTTGTATCGTGAATCCATTAGCCATTTGGCGAAATCTATTACAGACTTGTCTTCAAAATATATTTCTCAGAATAATGACTTTAAATGCATAAAATAAAACATTAGAATTACAAAAAGAACCACTTTTATTAAAATTAAGATATATATTTAGTTCATCTGAGTTCATGAATCCTGGTTAAGAATTACTGCTCTTGAAGGCACATGAACATTTTCCTATAGAAGACTCCTTTTCAGGTTTTCCCCTTCCCCATCAAATTCCTACACAAAAATTACTTTTGGACAATAAGTTACTAAAAAGAAATAGAGCTTATTAAATTTGTTTAAAGGCTGCTGGAGGTAGAGGAGAATATATGGCTTCTCTAATTTTTACTTTGTTTCCCCACTTTTACATCATAGAGAACATTCTTTTTGGATCCCATAATGAGAACAAGATGTAGGTACATGTACAAAATATAAAAGGAAGGCCTTTCAGATGCAAAAGAAACATTCCAAAACTTTGAATGAGGCCGAAGCCAGATGCATATAAAGGACAAGTAAGATATTGGACTTACATTTAAAAAAATACTCTAAATCACCATTGATTAGAGAAGTGCAAATTAAGACAACTCTGGGATACCACTACACTTCTCTTGGATTAGCTAAAATGACAGGAAAAGATTAAGATAAATGTTGGAAGGGATGTGGGAAAACAGAGACACTAATACATTGTTGGTGGAGTTGTGAACGGAGCCAACCATTCTGGAGACAAATTTGGAACTATACCCAAGGGACTATCAAAGTGTGCATACTCTTTGATCCATCAATGTTTCTGCTGGGTCTGTATTCCAAAATGACAAAAAAAGGAAAAAGGACCTGTTGGAATCCTTACTAACTGCTAACTAATTAGAGTTGATCTAATCTTACAAGAAGATGTTTTGGGCAGAACCTGAAACAAGGTACTAAGTAGAACTAATTAATACAAGGCTTGTGTTCATACCTTTACTCATTGGAGTTCAATGAGTTCACACCTCCCTTGAAGCTCGTTGGGCCAGAGAGCACTATGGGAGAAAACCCATAATCCCTCTCTCTTGTATCCCACAATTCCTCCCTCTTGGATAAAAGAAACAGACAGAAGCTCTCGGTCAGATTTCAGTAGAGTTACGCCAGAAGCCCTCTCTCCGAGGCAAGGCAGAATATTTTCTACTTGGCTGGCTGGTGGCAGAAGAAGTGTTCTTCAGAGTGAAGAAGCTACAAGTCAAGATTTCACCAGAATGACATGAAGAGTTGGAGCTGGCTGGAGGCTGAAGAAAGCAGAGGCAGAGGCTGAAGGACCAGACCTTTGGATTTGGTGACATTCGGAGAGAGCTCTTGGAACCAAGCAGAGAGATAGGCCTCTAAGCTAACCGGGCTATATTGGAGATAATAAAAGATCTGAACTTTGATCACCTGGCTGTGTTTTGAGAAGAAAAAGCTCACCACATTTTGGCGCCCGAACAGGGACCGATTCAGATCCATCTGAACTAGATCACAACAAGGACCAACATGTGCAAAAATGTTTATAGCATCCTTTTTTTTTTTTTTGTAGTGGCAAGGAACTGGAAACTAAATGGATGCCCATAAGTTGGGGTATGACTGAATAAGTTTTATGGTATATGAATGTAATAGAATATTATTGTTCTATAACAATCAGAAAAGTGATTTCAGAAAAACCTGGAGATACTTACATGAACTGATGCTAAGAGAACACTGTACATAGCAACAACACTATGTGATGATCAACTGTGATGGATGTGGCTCTTTTCAACAATGAGATGATTCAGGCCAATTCCAATAGACTTATGATGGAGAGAGTCGTCTGTATCCATAAAGAAGACTATGGGAACTGAATGTAGACCACGGAATAGTATTTTCACCTTTTTGTTGTTGTTTACTTGTTTTTCCCCCTCTCACTTTTTTTCTCCTTTTTGATCTGATTTTTCTTGTGCACATGATAAATGTGGAAATATGTTTAGAAGAATTGCACATTTAACCTATATTGGATTACGGGCTGTCTAGGGGAGGGGGAAGGGGAAAGGAGGGAGAAAAAATTGGAACAAGGTTTTGCAAGAGTGAATGTTGAAAATTATCTTTGCATGTATTTTGAAAATTAAAAGCTGTTATTAAAAAAAAATAATAAAGACACCGGACTTACTTCTAGAGCACAGACTATATTTATACTTCTGTCTTTCACCTTTCATCTATATAAAGCTTCAACCAGAGACTGGGATGTTTGCATGGTGATGGATCACACATGGTAGAGTGTCTTCCTAAAAAGAATTACTCTTAGCTAGGAAGAGTTAACAAATAGGAGCCCAGCTCTCTCTTATCTTATGCCAACAGGTAACAAAGCTCAGATCTGATGCACAAAGAGGCTTCTGCCAAATCTAGTTCAAGGGTTGTTGTCTATGTTGAAAGAGCTAAGTACCATCTAGCCAAGTTAGCATTTGAAAATGTTGAAAAAACTGCAGTTGTCATCAAAGAGCAAGCCCCAAAAGATGTATCTGGCTCCACCACCAAGAAATTTTCCTTCAAAGAGACAGCTCAGTGGAGCTACAAATCTGTCTGTCTCTACTCTGTCACACACTGAACTTCATGAGACTTTCCAGAGAAGGAAGGGACATTGATGCTAAGCTAATCTAGAGTTGCCTTGGCCATACGAATCCTTTGTATGTTGGCTTGACTAACATTGTCATTTAAGATGATGCACATTCTAACTCCCTACCTCTATTAAGTCTACTTGTTGGGGAAAAAATGCGCCCAGGTGTTTTTAAGGGGGGAAATGATTTTTCCTTAAAGTACTGTTTACTTTATCTTTTATTAAATGACTTTGCTAAAGAACTAAGTCTACTGGTTTATTAATTAAGGGGAAGCATATCAGTGTAGGCTAGTGTGCTATAGGTTAGGAGGCCAACTACTTATAGGATTAGATCTAGAATTCTGAAAGTAGTAACAACTGTCCCACTGGGGATCCAACCTGCCACTGCTGGTGCTTGTTTGTGTAGTGAGTCCGTACAGAGCGGCTGTTACATAAGGATAAATTAATTTGAGAAGAAAGCAAGCAACTAGCAACTAATAACTAAGACCAGGATATGTTTCATGTAGGAAGTGACACCTGAACTGAACCATAAGCATTCTAAAAGATCACTTATATGAAGGCACAGAGTGAAATGCTGTATTTGGTAAAAACTTGGCACAGCGATTTGGCTAGAATGAAGAGTATGTGAAGGAAAATAATGGGAAATACACCTGAGGAGATATACTAGAGTGAAAGTTTTTTCTCAGCATGAGAAACTGCTATTTTATCCTGAAGGTAAGAGAAGTAGGCAGCTAAGTGGTATAGTGGATCAGGCCTGAAGTTGGGAAGATCTGAATTCAAATTCAGCCTCAGACATTTGCATCTGTGTGACCCTGGTCAAATCATTTAAGCCCTATTTACCTCAGTTCCTCATCTGTAAAATGGGGAAACATTGGAGAAACAAATGACAAACCACTCTAGTACCTTTGCCAAAGAAACTCCCATGGACAAAGACATGGCTCAACAACTAGTACAACAAAAGAGAATCACAGGAGTAGCATGGTCACACAGGTCAAAGGTTGGTCACATAGGTCAAAGGTTTTTTGCAGGTATGGAGAAGGAGGCCTGGAGAAAAAAAAGGGCTGGAGAGAAGATCAAATACTTCCTAACTATTCTTTAGCATGTTGTTCTCTGTCAAGCGTGACTTCTAGGACAGAAAACTATCATCCTTGTTATGCATTAATCACAAAATCAATGTCAGACTTGACAAGTAACCTTTACAGTGAGAGATTATTTATGCATGCTTGTCTTTTTGATTAATCAGTTTTCCCTTTGTTATCCCCATTTTTTTCTTTTTAGTCTTCAATATCTCAATCAGGGCATTTGCCATCTTTCTCTTTGTCTCCGTCTTTACACACACACACACACACACACACACACACACACACTCATGCACATGCTCCAACCTCTCTCCTACACTTAGTGAAGAAGTAAAGCAGTTAATTTAAAATCTACATTTAAATAACAATATTTATTTACATCGATTAAAATAACTTCTTACTCTTCTTCCTCTTCAAGTATGACTCAATATTTTCAATCTTACAACTCAAGGTAGGTGCAACATTTTCAGCATCCATGGGGAAAAAAGGACTATAAGATAAAGGCCAGTCAGAATACATTAAGGAAGGCTGGGAAAATAAGGCAGTTACCAGCCTAAGATTCTCCTCTCCTTTACCTCTAAGGTTCTAGAATTGGGGTCACTCATGCCCAACTCCAGCAGTCTGATGAAGCCAATAGACCTCTTCTCAGAAGAATGCTGTTAAATAATTGAAAGAAATACTAAATAAATAATAAAGACTATCCTGTCTCTCCCCCCCAAAAAACCCCCATAATTTGGATTAATACAATATTTTTCCACTGTCCTCCTTGCCTTAAGTATCTCCAGACTATAATCCATCCTCCATGTAACCACTTACATGATTTAAAAAAAAAAAGTTTGACCATGTCATTCTCCATACCCAATAAACTCTGATGGCTTCTTATTACCATCAGTATCAAATACAAAATGCCTTTTTTTTTTTTTAAAGCATTCAAAGCCTTTCATAACCTGGCTCCCTTCTACTTTTCCCGTCTTTTTACAATTCACTTAACACACACTCTCTGGCTTCCTGGTTCTTCCATGAACATCTCACCATCACTCAGCTCCAGGCATTTTTACTAACCTTCTCCCATTCTTAGAATGGCCTCCCTAGTTTCCTTCAAGATTCAAAAAAAATTCCATCTTTTACTGGAAGCCTTCCCTAATTCCTCTTAATTCCAGTGCTTCCTGTTAATTATTTCCCATTTATCTTGTATATAACTTGCTTTGTAGAAGTGTGTGTGCATGTAGTCTCCCTCCTTAGATTGTAAGCTCCTTGAGGTCAGAGGATATCTTTTGCCTTTTGGTATCCCCAATACTTAGCACAGTACATGAAACATAGTAGATACTTGATAAATGTTTATGATGGGAAAACAAGGCTTGGCCTCAGAACATTCAAATTTAGAGGGTCATAGCAATAAAAATAAGAGACCTTCAGCCCCTAGTTAACAAGAAAATGTTTTTTTTTTTTTTTTTTTTTTTTTTTTTTTTTTTTTTTTTTTTTTTTTTTAAGGAAGATTCCACTTCCTGATGGTTCTTTCTGAACTTTTTCCCAGACCAGGTCCTGACTGTTCCATTCCAAACTCTTAGAAAGCAAGGTCCAGGTCCCTAGCAGTGACCTTGTAGTACTCCAGAGTCTTTCCCCCACATATTAGAGTTTCTCTTTTTACTTCTTCCCTTACACCTAAATCTCAAAGCATGGAGCTTTGGGGCATTCAATATGTCTCCCCTCTCAAAGGGCCTTGCCTCATATCATACTGCTTTTCCTGAATAGCTAATCAATTGCTTATCTTAAAAGAATGACTCAAAAGTAACTTTCATGCTGCATGTTTTATCACCTTTGGGTGATGAGCCTCTCCAGTTTAACTCAGCTGCTCTTCAGATAACAGACATTGCCAAACTTCAAACTCATAAAATTTTTCAAGACTGGCAGACCTTGACAGAGCTGTCCCTCAGCTAGCACATCCTTCAAGAACACAGGGGCACCTTTGCCCCTTAATGAGGCATCTGAAGAAGCTTCAGCAGAAATCTGCTATTAATTCGTTGCATTTGCATAACACTATACGGTTTCCAGAACACTTTCCCTTTCCATTTTTCATAGAACTAATTAACAAAACATCCATATGAGTTATATCAGGTATTGTTGACCCCATTTTATGGGGAGGAGAAAAACAAAACAAGTAAAATAATCTCAAGACACAAAGACATGCCAATCAAATTGCCCCAGTTACTTAGTAAGTGGTAGGGCAAAATATTCTGACTTCCTAAGTTCAGGGTTACCACATCACACTTATTCTCTAATAGTAATGTCAAGAAAAGATATTTTCCCCTCACACCCACCTAAATGACTATTGTCAACTAGAAGAATACAATCCTTGACATCTCCTGGAATCTACTATTGAGATCAGTAAATACACTTTATTATCTATGAGTTTCCTTCATTCATTATATTCTTGTAATTTAATTAAAAGATTTTCTTTTCCCTCAAGAAAAAGTAACACAGTTAAGAATACAAATAAGAAAAGTTATAGGATATTAGATCCATGCTGAAAGATACTTCAGATGCCATTTGGTCTAACCCCTTCCTTTTACAGATGAGGTAAATGAGACTCAGGGAAGTCACAAGGGCAATAAGCATCAGAGACTGGATATGACCCCTGATCATTTTTTACCTTACCATATGACCTCCTCTATACAAGAGATCTGGTTGTTGATTGATACATTTAATGACTATGTGACCACAGGCAAGTCTCTTGTAACTTCTTAGGTTACCTTTGTAACCTCTTATATATGTAACATAAAAGGTTACATATGTAACATCTCATATTACATATATAGGATATGTCAAATGGGCATAACAATAGTTATAATACCCATTTGTATCAGATTGAGACTTGGGGGAAATCTCATTTAAGGAACTACCTAGTTTCACTGACTTGCTCAAGCTCATGCAGGTAATGTGTTCAAGAAGCAGGATTTGAGCCTCTACTGTATTGATGTTGTCTCCTCATCTCACTCCAAAAAAGTCAGGGTATGCAAAGTGTTTTGTGAATCTTAAAGCACTAGAGGAAGTTATCAGTAATTTGGATACTTTCTTAAAGCCAGTCAAATTTTCAAAGGTTTTAAAACCCTTTTAAGCAAATAAAGTTTATCTGTAAAGTTATTTTTTAAAAAGTTTATTGGTCCTTCAAATACTTCGAAGATTGGTATTTTCAATATAAAAGATATCTACACTGATGACTCCACAATCTCAAAAATATCAGGATTCCTCCAGGAACTTCAGGAGACTGAATTATAGATATTACTGATATTTCTTTGGAGATGGGCTTTCCACACCAGGAATTTCTAGCATCATAAAAATCACAGACCTGGATAAAATATATCACACCTGGAATTTCCAGTATCATAAAAGTAACAGATCTGGACAAATTGCATGCCTACACACACGCGCGCGCGCACACACACACACACACACAGATATATATATATATATATATATATATATATATATATATATATATATATATATATATATATATATGTATGTGTTTGTATTTATATATGTATATATAAATATACATAAACATATGGGAATTTAAAGTAATTTCTCAGAACCTCAAAAAAAACTTTAGGGGATTTAAAATTGATGATAAAATATTCTAAACATAATAAAACAATCCACAAAATCTAATAACAGCTTAATATGGCATATTTTAGAGATAAAGATGTCATTATGAGGTTTGTAATTTCCTACAATGCATTAGTACAGTTTTTGGCAATATTACTTATGGTTAGATTCCCAATAATATTGTTCCTCCTTCCATCTTATACATGTCAAAATTTTATTAAGATTCATGAAACAAATCATTCAAGTTAAAGTTTTGAAAATGTTTTCCTCTTCCCTCAAAATGGGCAGTTACACTAAACTATTCACAGAAAGGTGACAGCAACTAGGTGGTGAATAGAATGTTGAGTCTAGATTCAGCAAGTCAAGTTGAAATCCAGTCTCAGAGACTTGCAATCTGTGGAGCAGTTCATTTATTTGACCTTTGTCTAACTCAATTTCCTCAATTTTAAAGCAGAGATAATAATAATACCTATCTTCCAGGACTGTTTTGAAGATCAGCTGAGATAATATTTGTGAAAGTGCTTAGCACAGTACCTGACACATAATAAGTGCTATATAAATACGAGCTATTTGTTGATAATGATGTTAATTCTAAAATAAGGCAAATTTAGGTACTACTACATTTTAATTCATTCTTTTGATATCCTGTGGTTTTTCTCAGTTCAGACACTCCTAATGATGCAGATTCCTACCCTTCTTCATTTCTTTATTGATATGGTCTTTAGGAGTTACTATGTCCAAAGGATTAACCCTGAGTGGCCCATCAGGTGGTGGCAAATTGGTGGCAAAGTAGGCAGGTGGCAAAACCATCTTCTTTCAAAGCACAACTCAAGTACTACCTCTTAGACCAGGACATTTCTAATTCTCCTCCTTTTCTCCCAAGTAGTTCTCTCTGAAATTAGCCAGAAAATACTTAAATAACAGAGAATGAACTCTATCACTGACCCCTATTTGAAACCTTTTCTGCTTAATGGGATCTGAAAGAGCTCCCACTCTACTGGTATTGCTTTTGAAATTTCAGTCACTACCACACTCTAAAGCATCAAAATATGAGTTTATGGTAGACCTCTGGAACTGATGAGTTATCATGAACAATCTAGGAGGAAGAAAATGGGCTTCAGAAGGTGCTGCATCAAAAATGGGCGTGCATAGAGTTATTGTTTAGTTTCACTACATTCTTCTTCTATATGCCTTACTCTATGTAGAGACATTCTATTTTTGTCACATTCTCCCTTCTACATCCCTCTGGAGTTATGCTTCCTGTGCCACTTTATAAGAGAAAAAAAAAAGCATATCATCTACACCAATAGTCTACACTTTAGATATACTCTTACAAAGGTTAACAACATTCTTCCTAGGAGAATATTTTTTTGGGGGGAATGTAAAAAAAATCATTTATTAATTGAGGCCTGAAAGCTAATTTAATTTCATTCTCACAGTTAAAGAAAAAAAAATCATACCAATAAGTTCCATTGACAAGACCAGTCTCAAAAATATGTTCTGTTGGTCATGAAGAGGATGTTTTCAGTAGCTCAACACAAACCCAATTCATTTAAGAATACTTGATTAAGTTCCAAATACTAAGTGGAACTGTGTTCACATCTCTAAGATCTGCCACCTAAATATTATCTAGAGACTATTTTTAGTTCCATAATCTAGGAAACTTTTTTTTCTCCAAGTCTGTTTCCTCAACTGCAAAATGAAAAGGATGGATTAAATTATTATTAAAATCCTTCTGAAACTAATGATTTATGATTATATTGGGAAAAGTTATTAGGTTAATTTTCTAATGATGGAAAAGATCAATGAATCCCAAATAGATAGTGATAGAAAACTAGTATATTCTTGAATTTGAAAAATGACTAAAGAACAATTATCTGTATATCCTTTGGAGCTCTAAATCTATGGCTCTATAGTTTATTCCAATCTTTCCACTTTGAGGTTCAGAGAATTACACTGACTTTGCCAAAGTTGTATGAAGACTGGAACCTAGGTTTCCTAATTAAGTCTAAATGTTCCTAGTCATGTAGAAGTTTCTTAAGGTATTTCTTATAAGGTTACTCTTTTCATTATGAGGTTTCCCAATGAACACAGTGGAGATTTATTTGGTTCATGATTTCCTACTCTTTCCTTTTTGTATCTCTCCTCCTTCCCCTGACCTTTCCTCCTGCTTTATCTTATCTAGATACCAGGAAAGGCATGAAGAAGTTATTTCCTATATCCATTTCTCCATATTTCCATTACATTGCACCTTCTACCCCACTTGGAAATTGTTTAGCAATTTTAGCAATGGTAGCAGAAAGCAATTTGAAATACCTTTTTGATCCAGAGGAGTGAGGGTAGCATTTAATTTAGAAAAGTCAGAGCAGGTAGCTTTTCAGATAGGTAGAGGACCAATTAAGGGGATCAGAAAATCAAGTAATCTGGAAATATTTCACATTATTCCCTTCCATAGGTTCTTCTACCCCCCCCATCAAGCTGAGTTACTAAAAGTTCCTTTTTTTGACTTAGTGCTTTTTCAGATGGTCCCCCAAATTTTACATGGATTTCCTCTCTATCTCAAGATAGCATCCCTCACTTTCTGCAAAGCACATCTCAAATGCCACATCCTTAACTAGTTCTTTCCTGATACCCTTTCTTTTTTTCCCCCACTCATATTTTATTTTTCCAAATAATATTCATTTTTGTAAAACTTTGTGTTCTAAATTTTTCTTCCTTCCTTACCTCCCTTTACCCTGAAGACAGAAAACAATTTGATATAGTTAAATATGTGCAATATTTAAAAATATTTCCATATTTGTCATGTTATGCAAGAAAAATCAGACCCAAGGGGGAAAAACATAAGAAAAAACAAACAGATAAATACCATGCTTTGATCCATGTTCAAACTCGTAGTTCTCTCAATGGATGCAAATGGCATTTTCTATCCCAAGTCTATTGAAACTGCCTTGAATCATTGTTGAAAAGAGGTAAGTTCCGGATACCCTTTCTACTGCCTCTCTTCACCCCAGAAATCTTTCTCCCTCTTGAAACAACTTTACAGTTACTTAATTATAATGTAGTAAATCATGCTAGTGAATGTATACTCTTTGAAGTCAAGGGATGCTTCTAGGTTCAACAAATAGAAAAATGTGGTGGTAGAACTCATTGCTTCTTGATAATTATGGATGGTATTCATCCATTATTATTCTGACTGAGCTTCCGGAAAAGTTGCAAAGTTGTTTTGATTGTTTATTCATTCAGGTTCAACTTCTTGGGGTTTTCTGTCAAATTTCCTAAGAACTCTCTTATATTTAATATTTTGTTGGTCTGATGGCTTACCTGGAGTTGAGGGTTTTTCTAGGGAATGATAAGAGTCAAATTCTAAGATTTTCTAGGAAATCCTGGGTATTATCATGGGCCAGATTTATAAAGAAGTTTATAAAGAAGTTGCTGCAAATTCGATAAATCCATCAGACATCAATGCTTACATTCAAATCCTGACCAAAACATCAAATGGTTCAGGCCAAAGACAGATTGCTGAATACTTACATGAGCTTTCTTTTCAAGATGACACTAGGATATGGATAAATACCATTTTTTGGAAAATGGGTCATTTAGCCCTTCCTTTACCAATTCTGAATTCATCTAACTTCTACCTTCACTTCTACAGCTTATCCATAAGGATGGAATGATTAACTTTATTAATGTTTTGCTGACATTAAGACAAATTTATCTATGGTATTCCATTGACTGACTAGTAAACTTTTCCAAGAGTGAAATTAGGTTTGCATAATATGATGATATTGTCTTGATGGAAAAGTCAACTAGGATTTAATCCTGGCTCTGCTAATGCTACCTGTATAATTTTGAGACAAGTCACTTAACTGCTCTGTGCTTTAGTTTCTTCATTTGCTTTAAAGAATAGGAAGGAAGGGGATATACCGAATAATCCTAGGTCACTTCCAATTCTAAATCTATTATCTCATGATTTTATTAATAATCCTAATCCTGGTTGACTACAACCAAGCAAAAGGACAGACATCTTTCCTCATCCCCCTGCCCTTAAAGGAAATGATTTTTCAGTCTAGCAAAGAATTCTTCATATATCTGATACTCAAATGTAATCCAAATTGAAAAGTAGATTACAACCAAATAGCCCGAGGACAGTCTTTTCCTAACGTTTCCCAGTTTTTTCCTACCTCTTGGTTACTACTAGCCAGTGAAATAATTTCACATTAACCCAAAGCAAATCCAAGAAACAATGGCTAAAACTCTAGTAAGGACCAAGCTACTCTTACTTATCCCCTCCTTCACTAGTTTCTGAACTTTACAAATGAGGCTTGCTTTGCCTGGCACACAGAAGGCAAAACCTCACTTACCTTCCTGGCACTGTTATGTACACTTAATAAATGCCTGCTGATCAGTTTTCATAGGCTTTCATACTTCACTGACCTTCAACCCCAGGTTGTGGCTGTAGAATGATTTCTTAAGTTTGATATCTACCCAAACTTTCCTAGGACTTAAAAAGATGTGATTGAACCCCTCTCTTCTTCCACTTTTCTAGTGTTCTTCTTTGAGCCTACCTTCTTTCAGAATTTGTGCCTAGAAGTCCAAAGGGACCTCAGTCATCATCCACTTCCACTTCTGTTTCTTTGTGGAATCTTGGAGAAAGCCTCCTTCCTTTAGTAAATCTCTTAGGAAATTAGAGCAAAGCATTCTCTGCTAGACTGCAGCAAAGATCCACCGACTTGGAAGGGATTTCAGAGACATGTACTAGTTCAATTTGTCCCTAGATAAGAATTCTGTCTCCAACATTCCCAACAGGTGATAATCCAAGCCCTCCTTACCAAGACCCTCCTTCACTTCTCATTCTCCCATACCCAGCAATGGAGAACCCACTAACTCCAAAGGCAGTCTTACTGTTCAGGAAGCTTTTCCTTATATCCTAAATCTGTTAGATTTCATCTTCCACTTATTGCCCACTGGGGCCAAGCAGACCAAGTCTAACCTGTCCTGTAGATGACAGTCCTTCAAATAGTTATCGTGAATCGCCCAGACCTTCCTCCCCCCACTTATTTCTATTTCACTTCATACACTTTTCTTGGCCCACCTCCTCCCCTTCTATTAGTCTTGTTCTCCCCACCCCCCACTTCAGGGGCGACATTGACCCTCGCTTTCCAGACAGCTGGCCTGGATCTCAAGTTCTGGCCAAAGGTCAGGGCACCTAAGACTTACCATCGGTCACCATCAAGTCAGCATCTTCTTCTCCAAGATGCACTTCCAGCAGGAGGGGTTTCGAGTTGCAGCGGGAGGGCTGCAGGCCGTCCAGGAGCTGCTCCTCATTGACGAAGTGAAGTTGTACGAGGTACCGCAGCGGCTGTGGGTCCGGGTCCGGGTCAGAGTCAGCGGCCGCCACAGCCGCGGCCGCTGCTGCAGTCATGGTCGGGGCGCACTTGCTGCAGCAGCAACAGCCTCAGCTCTTGCTCGCCCCTGGGCTCCGGCGGCCGCGGCTGCCGCTGATCCCTCCTCAGCACTGCTGCGGAAAACTGGGTCCGGGGCTCGAAGGCCGAAGACGGAGGAGAAGGAGAAAGAGCGCGGGAGCTGGGCGGCAAAGAACCAATTCAGCATTCAGGACGCCTCCCGGCTTCTTCTGGCATCTCCAGGCCAGCGAGGCCTCTCGTGCCCCTCCTTTTCGGGAAGAAAACAGCAGCCCACGTGGATGTCCTTCCGCGCGCGTGGGGACGGGGACACTTAGACGTGCCCCCGCCGCACGCCGCTACGCCACGGGTGGAAAGCGCTCTTCGGGCCCGGCTATGGGCGCTTGGCAAGTACCTGGTGGGAACTCTGGTTGGAAGCAAAAGGGTGACACCTGCTGTTCACTAGGGCTGCACTAGCTGCTTGACCGTGATTAGAGGCCCTCAGGCCAGAGCTGGGCGGGGTTTGGAAAGCTAAGGAGGTCAGAAATCTTTTATGGACCCATTGGTTCCCAGAGCAGAATCCTAGAAGCACATTCAATTCAGTTGAATTTAATTCATCTCAACAAGCGATTATGAAGCACCTGCTGCATGCCAGGTGCTTGAGAATACCGATACAAAAATGGTACACTCCCTAATAGTCCCAAATCTCAAGGATCTTATCTCTGTTATTTACTAGGAAAAACACCCTGTGAAGAGATTTGTATAAAATTTATACAAAGAAGTGATGTGTGTGTGTGCGCGTGTGTGTGTGTGTGTGAGGGCTTGGGTAGTACAGGTATAGAGACCTTGGGAAGAGTGGGTACTAGCTATTCTGGTGTAGATGGTGACAAACTGATCTTGGGAGGAATCATTTACCAAGGGAGAAAGGATCACTTCTAGCTGCTTCACCCCAATGACTCTGGGTAAATCAGCAGAGTGAGGCTCCAAGGGAACCTGGTAATTGTGTCATCCATTAAAAGATGGAGATTCCTTTGGTATCAACAACTAGGGAGGAAACTTCAGGGTAGCTCTGTTACATAGAACCCTAGGCCCAAAAAGAGAGAGGAGGAAGGACCCATGTGGATGTTTTGATAATAGCTCTCAGACCTACATGGACTGATGCTAAGTGAGATGAGCAGAACCAGGAGATCATTATACACTTCGACAACGATGTTGTATGAGGATGTATTCTGATGGAAGTGGATTTCTATGACAAAGAGTCCTAACTGAGTTTCAATGGATAAATGATGGACAGAAACAGCTACACCCAAAGAAGGAACACTGGGAAATGAATGTGAACTATTTGCATTTTTGATTTTCTTCCCGAGTTATTTTTACCTTCTGAATCCAATTCTCCCTGTGCAGCGAGAGAACTGTTTGGTTCTGCAAATATGTATTGTATCTAGGATATACTGCAACATATTTAACATATATAGGACTGCTTGCCATCTTGGGGTGGGGGGGGTGGAGGGAGGGAGGGGAAAAAACGAAACATAAGCGAGTGCAAGGGATAATGTTATAAAAAAATTATCCTGGCATGGATTCTGTCAATACAAAGTTATTATTAAATAAAATAAAATTTAAAATTAAAAAAAAAAGATAATAGCTCTCAGCTGGGTCTACTTGCCTTTTTCTAATCAGGGTATAAAAATATAAAGAGAAATTTATGAGAGCCAGCTGGTGATGTAATGAATAGAGCACACTATCTTTAGAGTCAGGAGGACCCCAGTTAAAATCCTGCTTCAGACACTTATTAATTGTGTGACCTTGGGTGAGTCACCTAACTAGGATTGCTTCCCCCAAAAAATGAAGGAAAAAAATTATGGTCCAAAAATTGGTTAAGGTATACATTTACTTCTTAAAAACATATTAAAGGAAAAAATACTAAATTCTCCATCTTCACCATTTCAGCCATAGCCAGGTACTTTATACTGGATTTACATGGCTTTGTATCAAAATCTGGAAGCAATTGTTCAGTGTTCACAAGCTTTCTTCATAAATGTCAGCAGGGACCAAGCAGGAATTTTAATGTCAATGAATTACTCCAAATCAAATCAAGTGAGGCAAAGTTTCCAGAGCATCTTCTCTAATTAGGTATCTCCACAATACTGATCTAATCATAATATGGATGATTGGCAATCTGTCAGCAAGGAAAGGATACTCCATTTTTGCAAGCCCAGGATTCCTGGGACATCTCAGTTAATTCCCTTGATAAATTTTACTTTATTCTGCTGCAAATGCCCTAATTGTTCCAAGCCAATGGCTCCCAATTTAACAGTTCATGGTAAATGAATTCAGAAATCCACTATGCAGAAAAGAGATCAACTCCAAAGTTCAACACTCTTATAAGAGATGGAGCCCTCTTCTCCCATCAGTGAAAGTCCATCAAATATGCTATGAATAATAAATTAATCAGTTTAAATGTCCCTGATAAAACAGATCTAATTAGAACTATATCAAAGCTTAATTTTAAGCCCATTTAAATTTGCAAACCATCAAATTCATTTGTAACAAAAATCAGTGAAGAACTCCCATTAATAAGTAAAAAAAAAAAATGAAAACTACAAAAGTTTAAAAAAACACATTTGACAAGCTATCACTTCAACTTTAATTGATTCTTTGTTCTAGAACCCTCATTAGTTCTTCCAAATCTTCTCTCCTCACATTGATTATTTCACCCCTTCTAGATAGTGACTCTCTCTCTCTCTCTCTTTCTCTCTCTCTCTCTCTCTCTCTCTCTCTCTCTCTCTCTCTGATCTCTCATCTGATGACTTTGACATACTTTATTGAGTAAATTGAGAGTCATACTTGGTCAGCTTCCTCTTGCTTTCGGCTCTGTCTCTCACAATCCTACTTCTTCTTTTTCACTTCAGTTTCAAATATGAGATGACCCATGTTGTCAAGATCAATTTCCTTTATTATTTATTATTATTGTTTTCTTTTTAATTTTTTTCCTTCTTAACTTTTTCTTTTTACATTTTTGGTTCCAAAATCTCTTCTCCTTCCAGCCCCTCATCCACCTATTGAAAAGGCAAGCAATAAGATATTAATTTTATTTGTGAAATAATGGAAAACATATTTCCATGTTATGCATATTGGAATAAAATGAAGAAAAATAAATCTTAAAAAAAAGTATGTTTCCATCCATACTCAGAGTTCATAAGTTTTCTCTCTAGAGGCAGATAGTATTTTTCACCATAGATGCTTTAGAATTGTGTTGCATCATTGTTTTGATAGAGAAGCTCTGTCTTTCACAAATACTCATTGTTACAATGTTGCTGCTACTGTGTACAATGTTCTGATTCTGCCCACTATTTTGCATCAATTCATGTCTTCCCAGATTTTTCTGAAAGTAAAAGAGATAATTTTATTATGTGAAACTGAAAAAAAATCTTTACATAATCAAAACCAAAGCAGCTAAAAATCAGAAGGAAAACAGGAAGTTTCTCTGACAAGCCAAATTTATAAAAATGTGATCTGTTCCCCAGTTTATAAAAGATCAAAGGGTATGAAAAGGCAAATTTTCAGAAGAAAAAAAACCTATCAATTTCCACATTAAAAAATATTCTAAATTACTACTGATTAGAGAACTCAAAATCAAAAGAACTCTCAGGTTCACCCCAAAGCGTGACTGACATGACAGAAAAGAAAAATGACAAATATTAGAGGGGATGTGGAAAAATTGGGGTATCCATGCACTATTGGTAGTTGTAAATTAGTCCAACTATCTGAAGAACAATGTGGACCTACACATAACTGTACATACTCTTTGCTCCCACCCCACCCCCCAGGCAATTGGGGTTAAGTGACTTGGCCAGGGTCATACAGCTAAGTGTTAAGTATCTGAGATCAGATTTGAATTCAGGTCTTCCTGACTTCAGGGCTGATGCTTAATCCATTAAGCCACTTAGCTGTCCTGTGCATACTCTTTAAAAAATAGTATTTTCAAGCCATTCTCCAATTGATAAATGGTCAAAGGATATGAACAGACAATTTTCAGATGATGAAATTGAAACTATTACCACTCATATGAAAGAGTGTTCCAAATCACTATTGATCAGAGAAATGCAAATTAAGACAACTCCGAGATACCACTACACACCTGTCAGATTGGCTAAGATGACAGGAAAAAATAATGATGAATGTTGGAGGGGATGCGGGAAAACTGGGACACTGATGCATTGTTGGTGGAGTTGTGAACGAATCCAACCATTCTGGAGAGCAATCTGGAATTATGCCCAAAAAGTTATCAAAATGTGAATACCCTTTGATCCAGCAGTGATATTACTGGGCTTATACCCCAAAGAGATACTAAAGAAGGGAAAGGGACCTGTATGTGCCAAAATGTTGGGGGCAGCCCTGTTTGTAGTGGCTAGAAACTGGAAAATGAATGGATGCCCATCAATTGGAGAATGGCTGGGCAAATTGTGGTATATGAATGTTATGGAATATTATTGTTCTGTAAGGAATGACCAGCAGGATGAATACAGAGAGGCTTGGAGAGACCTACATGAACTGATGCTAAGTGAAATGAGCAGAACCAGGAGATCATTATACACTTCGACAACGATATTGTATGAGGATGTATTCTGATGGAAGTGGATTTCTTTGACAAAGAGACCTAACTGAGTTTCAATGGATAAATGATGGACAGAAGCAGCTACACCCAAAGAAAGAACACTGGGAAACGAATATGAACTATTTGCATTTTTGATTTTCTTCCCGAGTTATTTTTACCTTCTGAATCTAATTCTCCCTGTGCAACAAGAGAACTGTTCGGTTCTGCAAACATATATTGTATCTAGGATATACTGCAACATATCTAACATATATAGGACTGCTTGCCATCTAGGGGAGGGGGTGGTGGGAGGGAGGGGAAAAATCGAAACAGAAGCGAGTGCAAGGGATAATGTTGTAAAAAAAAATTACCCTGGCATGGATTCTGTCAATATAAAATTATTATTAAATAAAATAAAATTTAAAAAAAAATAAAAAAAATTGTATTTTATTTTCCCCCAATTCCATGTCAAGGCAATTTTTAGTATTCATTTTTCTAACAAGATTTTGAGTTTGAAATTTTTTTCTATCCTCTTTCCTCCCCTGTTTCAAAAATGGTAGGCAACTTGATATTGGTTATACAAGTACTATCTTGTGAAACATTTCCACATCAGTCACAGTTATGAAAAAAGAAAAATCACAAGGAAAATAAAACATAAAAAGAATAAAAGGAGAAAAGTATGCTTTGATCTTTGATCTTCATTGAGTGCATCAGTTCCTTATCTGGTTGTGGACAGTATTTTATTTCATTGAATCCTTTGTACTTGTCTTGGATCATTAGGTTGTTGAGAAGAACTGAGTCATTCATAGTTGATAATTTCACAATGTTGCTGATCAGTACGATGTAAGATGTTTTCCTGGTTCTGCTCATTTTATTTTATATCAATTCCTACAAGTTTTTCTAGTTTTTTTTTTTTAAATCTGCCTGTTCATCACTTCTTACTGCAGTAGTATTCAATTACATTCATACATTACAACTTGTTTATCCATTTCCCAATTGATGGACATTCCCTTAAATTACAATATTTTGTTACCACGAAAATTGTTGCTATAAATATTTTTACATATGTAGGTCCTTTCTCTTTTTTTTGTGACCTCTTTGGGATACAAACTTTGTAGTAGTATTGCTGGATCAAACCTGCTTATCATTTCTTTCTTTTTTTTTTTTTTAATTAAAGCTTTTTACTTATCAAAACATATGCATGGATAATTTTTCAACATTAATCCTTGCAAAATTTTCACCTCCTCCCCTAGATGACAAATAGTCCAATATTTGTTAAACATGGTAGCAGTATATGTTAAATCCAATATATGCATACATATTTATATAATTATTTTGCTGCACAGGAAAAATAAAATCAAACCAGAAAAAATGAGAAAGAAAATAAATGCAAGCAAACAATAAAATAAGTGAAAATGCTATGCTGTGAACCACATTCAGTTCCCACAGTCCTCTCTCTGGGCGTATTTGGCTCTCTTCATCACAAGACTGTTGGAACTGATCTAAATCATCTCAATGTTGAAGAGAGCCATATCCATCAGAACTGATCATTGTACAATCTTCTTTTTGCCATGTATAATGATCTCCTAGTTCTGCTCATTTCACTTTGCTTATCATTTCTAAAAGCACAATCATTTTATGTTGTCCATCTATTCTCCAATATCCCCATTCTTTATCACCACAAAAAGAGCTTCTATAAAGCAAAATACTGGAAATGAGGGAAAGGCAGAAAGGGAAGAGAAAAGTATAGGCAGTGGAAAACAGGATGGCAGGAAATACAGAATTAGTATTTTTAAGTGGAAATGTGAATGGGATGAACTCTCCCATAAAACAGAAGCAGGTAGCAGATTGGATTAAAAGCCAGAATCCTACAATTTGTTGTTTACAAGAAACATATTTAAAGCAGAGTGATACATTCAGAATAAAGATAAAAGACTGGAGCAGAATCTATTATGCTTCAGCTGAAGTAAAAAACAAAACAAAACAAAACAAAACAAAAAAAACAAGGGGAGCAATCTTGATCTCAGATCAAGCAAAAGCAAAAATAGATCTAATTAAAAGAGATAAGAAAGGAAACTGCATCCTACTAAAAGGTACCATAAATAATGTACTAAACATGTATGCACCAAATGGTATAGCATTCAAATTCCTAGAGGAGAAGTTAAGAGAGTTGCAAGAAGAATAGACAGCAAAGTTGTTAGTGGGGGATCTCAATCTTGTGTTCTCAGAACTAGAAAAATAAATAAATAAATAGAAACAAAATAAATAAGAAAGATGTTAAGGAGGTAATTAGAATTCTAAAAAAGTTAGGTATGATAGATCTTTGGAAAAAATTGAATGAAGGAAGAAATGAATATACTTTTCTTTTTCTCAACAGTACATGGAACCTATACAAAAATTGATATATATTAGGGCACAAAAACCTCAAAAATCAAATACAGAATTAATAAATGCACTTTTTCAGAGTATGAAGTAATAAGAATTACATGCAATAAAAGGCTAGGGGAAAATAGATCACAAATTAATTGGAAACTAAATAATCCAACCCTAAAGAATGAATGGATGAAACAACAAATCATAGACACAATCAATAATGCCATCCATGAGAATGATAATAATGAGACAACATATAAAAATTTCTGGGATTCAGCCAAAGCAGTTATTACCCCTTTCCCTCCTTCTCAGTATTGTGCTTTATAGAAGCTCTTTTTATGATAGTAAAGAATGGGGATGTTGGGGAATAGCTGGACAAAATGTAATTATTGTGCTTTTAGAAATGATAAGCAAAGTGAAATGAGCAGAACCAAGAAATCATTGTACACAGCAATAACAAGATTACACAATGATCAAAGAAGATGTTTACTTGCAGAGAATAGAGAAAGAGAAGGTCAATGAATTGGGTTTGCAATAAAAAAAATAGAAAAAAACAAATTAAACCCCTCCAATTAAATACCAAATTTGAAATTCTGAAAATAAAAGGGGAGATAAATAAAATTGAAAGTAAGAAAACTATTGAAATAATAAATAAAATGAAGAATTGATTATATGAAAAACAAATAAAATAGATAAACTTTTAGTTAATTTGATTAGAAAAAGAAAAAAAGAAAATTAAATTATTAGTATCAAAAACAAAAAGGAAGAACTTTCTACCAATGAAGAGAAAATTAGAGCAATAACTGGGAGTTATTTTGCCCAACTATATGTCAATAAATCAAATAATCTAAGCAAAATGGAGGAATACTTACAAAAATAAGATTACCCAGATTAACAGAAGAGGAAACAAATTACTTAAACATTCCCATTTTAGAAAAAGAAATAGAACAAGCTATTAATTATTTTTCTAAGAAAAAATCTCCAGGACCACATGGATTTACATGTGAATTCTATCAAACATTTAAAAAACAATTAATTCCAATACTATGCAAACTATTTGAAAAAATAGGGAAAGAAGGAGTCCTTTCAAATTCCTTTCATGAGACAGAAATGGTATTGATACCTAAGCCAGGTAGGGTCAAAACAGAGAAAGAAAATTATAAACCAATTTCCCTAATGAATATTGATGCCAAAATCTTAAATAAAATATCAGCAAATAGATTACAGAGTGTCATCCCCAGGATAATACACTATGACAAAGTAGGATTTATACTGGTTCAATATTAAGAAAACTATTAGTATAACTGACTATATCAATAATCAGACTAACCAAAATCATGATTATCTCAATAGTTGCAGAAAAAGATTTAATAAAATCTAACACCCATTCCTATTAAAAACACTAAAGAGTATAGAAATAAATGGACTTTCCTTAAAATGATCAGTAGCATCTATTTAAAACATCAACAAGCATCATATGTAATGGGGACAAACTAGAACCATTCCCAATAAGATCAGTTGTGAAACAAGTAAGGTTGCCTACTATCACCATTACTATTCAATATTGTATTAGAAATATTAGGTTTAGCGATAAGAGAAGAAAACGAGATTAAAGGAATTAGGGTAGGTAATGAGGAAATCAAATTATCACTCTTTGCAGATGATATGATGGTATACTTAGAGAATCTTAGAGAATCCATTAAAAAACTAGTAACAATGGACAACTTTAGCAAAGTTGCAGGATACAAAACAAATCCATGTTAATCATCAGCATTTTTATATATTACCAACAAAGTCCAGCAGCAAGAGCTACAAAGAGAAATTCCATTTAAAATATCTGTAGATAATATATTTGCAAGTCTACCTATCCAGGCAAAGTCAGGAACTATATGAACACAATTACAAAACACTTTCCACACAAATAAAGCCAGATACTACCAAAATTAATCTAATTATTCAAGGCCATACCAATCAAACTGCCAAGAAATTATTTTACAGATCTAGAAAAAATAATAAAAAAGTTCATGTGGAAGAACAAAAAGTCAAGAATTTCAAGGAAACTAATGAAAAATGCAAATGAAGGTGGCCTAGCAGTACCAGACCTAAAACTACATTATAAAGTAGTGGTCATCAAAACCATTTGGTATTGGTTAAGAAATAGAGTAGTTGATCGATACAATAGATTAGGTTCATAGAACAAAATAGTCAATGGCTATTGTAATCTAGTGTTTGACAAACCCAAATACTCCAGCTTTTGGGGATAAGAACTCAGTATTTGACAGAAACTGCTGGGAAAATTGGAAACTAGTATAGCAGAAAATAGGCATTGACCCATATCTAATACCCTAAACCAAGATAAGGTTGAAATGGGTTCATGCTTTAGATATAAAGAGTGATGTTATAAGTCAAATAGAAGAACAAAGAATAGTTTACCTTTCAGTCTGTGGAGAAGGAAGAAATTTGTGGCCAAAGAAGAACTGGAGTACGTTATTGAACAGAAAATAGATAATTTTGATTATATTAAGTTAAAAGGTTTTTGTACAAACAAAACCGATGTAGATTAGAAGGGAAGCAATAAGCTGGGAAAAAACTTTTTTTTTTACATTCAAGGGTTCTGATAAAGGCCTCAAATTTATAAGAATTCAAGCCATTTTCCAATTGATAAATGGTCAAAGGATATGAACAGAATTTTCAGATAAGGAAATTGAAACCATTTCTAGTCATAGGAAAAGGTGTTCTAAATCACTATTGATCAGAGGAATGCAAATTAAGATAACTCTGAAGTACCACTACATGCCTCTCAGATTAGCTAAAATAATGGGAAAAGATAATGATAAATTTTGGAGGGGATGTGAGAAAAATGGGACACTAATACATTGTTGGTTTCTACTGGGTTTATATCCCAAAGAGATCTTAAATGTCTGAATAAATTGTGGTATATGAATGTTATAGAATATTACTGTTCCATATGAAACAATCAGCAGGATGGTTTCAGAGAGGCCTGGAGAAACTTACATGAACTGATGCTAAGTGAAATGAGCAATTCCAGGAGATCATTGGCAACAACAAGATTACATGAAGATCAATTCTGATGGACATGGCTCTTTTCAACAATGAGATGATTGAGGCTGGTTCCAATGAGGCTTGTGATGAAGAAAGCCATCTATATACAGAGAAAGGACTGTGGGAACTGAGTGTGGATCACAACATAATATTCTCACTCTTTTTGTTGTTTGCTTGCATTTTGTTTTCTTTCTCATTTTTATTCCTTTTTGATCTGATTTTTCTTGTGTGGCATGATAATTGTATAAATCTGTATGCATGCATAGGATTTAACACATTTTTAAAAATATGTTTAACATATATTGGATTACTTGCCATTTAGGTGAGGGAATGGGAGAAAAAGAGGAAAATTTGGAAGAAAAAATTTTATAAGGGTGAATGCTGGAAAATTATCCTTGCATATGCTTTGAAAATAAAAAGCTTTAATAGTTTTTTATTTTTATTTTTAAATGACTTTTTTTATTGACAGAACCCATGCCAGGGTAATTTTTTACAACATTATCCCTTGTGCTCACTTCTGTCCCGATTTTTCCCCTCCCTCCCTCCACCTTCTACCCCAGATGGCAAGCAGTCCTTTACATGTTAAATAGGTTACAGTATATCCTAGATACAATATATGTGTGCAGTACCAGACAGTTCTCTTGTTGCACAGGGAGAATTGGATTCAGAAGGTATAAATAACCTGGGAAGAAAAACAAAAATGCAAGCAGTTTATATTCATTTCCCAGTGTTCTTTCTTTAGATGTAGCTGCTTCTGTCCATCCTTGATCAATTGAAACTGAATTAGATCTCTTTATTGAAGAGATCCACTTCCATCAGAATACATCCTCATACAGTATCATTGTTGAGGTATATAATAATCTCCTGGTTCTGCTCATTTCATTCAGCATCAGTTCATGTAAGTCTTGCCAATACTCTCTGTATTCATCCTGCTGGGTCATTTCTTACAGAAAAATAATATTCCATAACGTTCATATACCACAATTTACTCAACCATTCTCCAATTGATGGGCATCCATTCATTTTCCAGCTTCTAGCCATTACAAACAGGGCTGCCACAAACATTTTGGCACATACAGGTCCCTTTCCCTTCTTTAGTATCTCTTTGGGGTATAAGCCCAGTAGAAACACTGCTGGATCAAAGGGTATGCACAGTTTGATAACTTTTTGAGCATAATTCCTAATTGCTCTCCAGAATGACTGGATGTGTTCACAATTCCACCAACAATGTATCAGTATCCCTGTTTTCCCACATCCTCTCCAACATTCCGCATTATCTTTCCCTGTCATTCTAGCCAATCTGACAGGTATGTAGTGGTATCTCAGAGTTGTCTTAATTTGCATTTCTCTGATTAATAATGATTTGGAGCATATTTTCATATGTCTATAAATAGTTTTAATTTCTTCATCTGAGAATTGTCTGTTCATATATTTTGACCATTTATCAATTGGAAAATGGCTTGATTTCTTATAAATTAGCCTCAATTCTCTATATGTTTTGGAAATGAGGCCTTTATCAGAACCTTTGACTGTAAAAATGTTTTCCCAGTTTTTTAATAGCTTTTTAAAAGAGCTTCTATAAATATTTTTCACATAGGTCCTTTTCTTATTTTCTTGGATCTCTTCAGGGGGTACAGATTTCATGACAGTATTGCTGAGTATGCACAGGATATATACAGGAGTATGTAAAGATTTATAGTTTGGGCATAATTTTTAAGTGTTCATTGGATGGTCAGACCAATTTACAATGACATCAACTATACATTAATGTGCCTATTTGTCTACATCCTTTCTCTGACGTCATTTTACTTTTCTGTCATGTTACCAATCTAATAGCCAGTCTGAAGTGATACCTTAGAGTGTTTTAATTTACATTTAACTAACCAATCATGATTTAGAACAATTTTTTTTATTTGACTGGATAACTTTTATTTCTTCTTCTTCTGCAAACTGCCTGCTCAAAAACTTTGACCATTTATCAACTAGGAAACAATTTGCATTTTATAGATTTACTCCAGTTCCCTATATATTTGAGAAATGAGAATTTAATTACAGAACCTGTTTTCCTTAATTTCTTGATTTCCTTCTAATTCTGGTTGCATTGGTTTTATTTGTATAAACTCTTTTAAATTTCATATAATCAAAATTATCCATTTTATTTCCTGTGATCACTTCTATCCTTGCTTGGTCTTCTTTTCTGCATAAATATGATAGGTCAAACTTTTCATGTCTCCAAATTTGCTTAAGATATCACCCTTTAAGTCGAAGTTGTACCTATTTTGACCTTATTTAGTATAAATTGTGAGATGTTTATCTGTGCCTTATTTCTTCCAAAATACTTCCCAAAAAAATCCCCAAGTTTGACAAGTGGTAGGTCCTTGTCCTCAAAATTTAGATCTTTGATTTTATCAAATTCTACTGTGGTAATTATTATACACTGTTGTGCATTGTGTGAATAATCTATTCCATTCTATTTCTTAGAGTACCAGTACCAGAATGTTTTCATCATTACTTTTTAATATTTAATATGTTGTGAAATCTGGTACTTCTAGGCTACCTTCCTTCACTTTTTTTCATTCATTCTCTTGATATTCTTGATCTTTTGTTCTTTCAGATAAATTTTGTTGCTTTTGTTTTCTAGCTATGTAAAATAATTCCTTGTAATTTGGTTAGTATGGTAATGAATAAGTAAATTGATTTAGAAAGAACAGTCATTTTTGTTATAATTTTCTTAATTCTATCTGTATTTGTGTGACAAGTATTTTTTAATTGTGTCCATATAGTTTCTGGGTTTGGTTTCAAAAGTTGACTCCCAAATATTTTAAATTGTTGTAATTATTTTATTTTACTTTAGAAAATTTTTATATTTTTAAAATTATATATAATAACAATTTTTAAACATTCATATACAGTTTTTTGATTTCCAAATTCTCTCTTCTCCTTTTTTCTCTACCATTCTTGAAAAGAGAAGCAATTTTATATAGGTTATACATATGCAGTCATGCAAAAACATTTATTTTAGCTATGTTGCTAAAGAAAACAAAGAGAAAAACAAAAGAAAAATAAAGTAAAAAGTATGTCTGGATATGCATTCAGAATTTATCAGTTCTCTTCTCTGACGGTGGATAACATGTTTCATCACAAGTCCTTTGGAACTGTCATGGATCATTATATTGCTGAAAATAGCTAAGTCAGTTGCACAATATTGCTGTCACTTTTTATAGTGGTCTCCTCATTCTGCTTATTTCACTCTGCATCAGTTCATATAAACCTTTGCAGGGTTTTTCTGAAAATATCTTGTTAATCATTTCTTTTTGTTTTATTTTTGTTAAATCTTTTTATTTTCAAAACATATACATAAATAATTTTCAGCATTGATCCTTGCAAATCATTGCATTCCAATTTTTCCCCTCCATTCCCTCCACCCACTCCTCTAGGCAGCAAGTAATCCTATATATATTAAACATGTGTAATTCTTTGATACATGTTTCCACAATTATCATGCTGCACAATAAAAATCAAAGAGAAAAAAAGAGAAAGAAAACAAAATGCAAGCAAACAACAAAAAGTGAAAATACTCATGTTGTGATCCACAACTAGTCCTTGTTCATCATTTTTTAAAGCACAATAGTATTTCCAATCTTATATCACAAGTTGTTCAGCCATTACCCAATGATTACTGGGCATTTGATGGACACCCCATTAATATACAAATAGGTAATTTTTCTTTTAAATAAATCTCTTTGGGATATATACCTATTAGAAATATTATTGTACCAAAGGGTATGCACAGTTTTATAGTCCTTTGGCCATAGTTTCAAATTATTCTATAGAATGGTTGGATCAACTATCTGTTAGTGTCTCAAATTTTCCCACATTCCCTCTATTATTTAATTTTTTTCCTGCCATATTAGCCAGTCTGATACATGTGAGGTGGTACTTCAAAGTTATTTTAATTTGTATTTCTCTAATCAAAAGTGTTTTGGAGTATTTTTTTTTCATATGAGTATAAATATCTTTGATTTCTTCACCTGAAAATTGCCTATTCAAACCTTTGACCATTTATTAATTGGAGAATGACATTTTTAAAAAAATAAATTTGACACATTTTCCTACGTACTTGAAAAAATGAGGCCTTTGTCAGAAAAAAAGTGCTATGAAATCCTCCCCACCCCGCCACAGTTTCCTGCTTTCCTTCTAATCTCGGTTGTATTGTTTTTGTTTGTTCAATCCCCTTTTAATTTAATATAATCAAATATCCATTTTATATCTCTTAAAATTCTATATATTATTTGGTTATAAAATTTTCCTTTATTTGTATATCTGACAGGTAAAATATTTCATGTTCTAATTTTTTTCAAATGGAATATTTTATTAACATGGTAGTTGTCTTTGTAACATGTACACACACACATTCTCTGAATGATATAACTGGAAAAAGTTGTCTAAATATTCATATGGGGAAAATTAAAAATAAACAAATTTCCTTTATATTTTCATTATTGTAGGCAATTATGTCCACATCACTTCCATAGCTATAATCAAATTTGTCCAAGGATATACTCTCTTAATCTTTTTATGATATTATCTTTTTTGTCTAAATCATATGCCCATTTTGATCTTATCTTGGTATACTGTGAAATGTTGTTCTATAGCTAGTTTTAGAAATATTGCTTTTCAGTTTTTCCAGAAATTTTTATTAGTTATTGTCCCCAAAGCTGAGATTTTTGTATTTGTCAAACACTAGATTACTTTGTTCATTCTCTACTGTGTATTATGTATCTAATCAATTCCATTCTATTACTTAGCCAGTACTAGATTGTTTTGATGCTTGCTACATTGTAATACAGAAGAGGTAACAAGAATATACAGAAGAACTATACAAGAAAGATCCTAACATCACTGATAAACATGACAATGTGGTTACTGACTAGAGCCATACATACTGGAGAGTCAAATGGATCTTAGGGAGGCAACAATAAGGCTAGTGAAGGCAATGAAATTTTTAAATATTTTAAAATTTAAAATATGATGGTGCCAAAGTTTTTCCTTCGATATGCCAGCAAATTTGCAAAGCTCAATGGTTGGAAAAATCAGTTTTTGTCCCAGTCCTAAAGAAGGGCAATGCCAAAGAACATTCAAATTACCAAACAACTGTCACATTTTTTGCATGCCTGCAAAGTTATATTTAAGATTTTGTAAGTTTCAGCAATATGTAAACTGAGAATTACTGGAAGTACAGGATGGTTTTCAGAGAGACAATGGAACTAGAAACCAAATTACAAATGTTGTTGGAATCTGGAGAAAGCAAGGGAATCAGAAATATATTGATGTTACTAAACTCTTTTATTGTGTGGTTGACATCAATTTTTGGCAAGCCTTGAAAGAGATGAAAGTACCAAATCATCCTCATGAGGAGACAAGTAAAAATAATAAAGTTAAATTTATGGCTTTTCTTATAATAATGTATGGCTGTAAGAGATGGGTTATTTAGATAGCTGGATGCTGCAGAATTGATATTTTCTAATTGTGGAAATAGAGACTTTTGAGATCACTTGGACACCAATGATATTAAAGCAATCAATCATTATAAAATAATCAATCAATACTTAAAAGACTTTATATTGGAAGTACAAATACTGAAACTGAAGCTTAAATGTTTTGATCCTATAAAGAGAATATATGATTCATTGAAAAGGACTGATATAGGGAAGATTGAAGGCAAAAGGAGAAGGGGAGGCAGAGAATTATGTGGATGGATAATGCCATGTAAGCAACAAATATAAGCTTGCATAGATTTCAGGGATAGTCAAGAACAGAAGGGCCTGACATGCTAATAATCACAAAGAGTTGCACACAATTGAATGACTGAAAAACAGCAACAACAATCTAGTTTGAGATCTGGTATTGCTGGGCCATCTTCTATTTTCTTTTCATCGATTCTCTTTGATAGTCTTAACCTTTTGTTCTTCCAGATGAATTTTGTTATTTTTTCTAGCTCTATAAAATACTTTTTTTTTTGTAGTTTGAGTGTTATGATAAAGAATAAGTAAATTACTTTAGGTAGAATTGTCATTTTTTATTTTATTGGCTTAGTATATCCTTGAGTGATTAATATTTTCCCAATTGCTTACACCTGTGTTTGTGTAAAAAGTGTTTTGTAGTTGTGTTCATATAGTTTCTGGGTTTATCTTGGAAGGTAGATTCCCAAGTACTTTATATCGTCTACTGTAATTTTAAATGAAATTTTTCTTACTATCTCTTGCTGTTGGACTGTATTGATAATATATAGAAATTATGATTATTTATGTGGATTTATTTTATATCCTATTATTTTGCAGGGGATGTTAATTATTTCTTTCTTTCTTTTTTTTTTTTGTCCATAACAGAAACATTTTTTTTTAAATTTTAAATAACTTTTTATTGACAGAATGCATGCCAGGGTAATTTTTTACAACATTATCCCTTGCACTCACTTCTGTTCCAATTTTTCCCCTCCCTCCATCCCCTCCCCCAGATGGCAAGCAGTTCTATGCATGTTAAATAGGTTACAGTATATCCTAGATACAATTTATGTGTGCAGAACCGAACAGTGCTCTTGTTGCACAGGAAGAGTTGGATTCATAAATAACCCGGGAAGAAAAACAAAAATGCAAACAGTTTATATCCATTTCCCAGTGTTCTTTCTTTGGGTATAGCTGCTTCTGTCCATCCTTGATCAGATGGTAATTATTTCAACAAGGTTTTTAAAGTTGATTTTCTAAGAATATCTAAGCATACAAATCATAACATTTGCAGAGTTATAGTTTTGTTTTCTAATTGTCTATTCTAATACCTTCAATTTTTCTTTTCTTATTGTTCTAGTTAATCTTTCTAAAACAATATTAAATAATAGTGGTGATAATAATGGGATTATTTGCTTCATCCTTGATCTTATTTCCAAGAATTCTAGCTTATCCCCATTGTAGATAATGCTTGTTGATCATTTAAAATAGATACTACTTTAATTTTAAGGAAAGCTCCATTTATTCTGCAATTCTTTAAAAATATATTTTTTTTACTCACAAGTATTTTACTTTTCCAAATACATATAAAGATAGTTTACAACATTCATTTTTTTATTAGAATTTGCTTTCCAATTTTTCTTCTTCCTTCTTTTACTGCTCCCCCTACCCAAGACAATAAATAGTCTGATATAGGTTAAATATGTGCAATACTTTTAAAGTTAGTTCCATATTTATCACATTTTACCAGAAAATCAGATAAAAAGGGGAAAAAACATGAAAAAGAAAAAGCAAGGAAGCCAAAAAAAGGTGAAAATATTATGCTTTCTTTAATATTCACTCTCCATAATTCTCTCTCTGCATTACAGATGCCATTTTCAATCCCAAGTCTATCGGAATTGTCTTAAATCATAGCATGGCTGAGAAGAGTCACATCTATTGCAGCTGATCATCACATAATTTTGTTATTATTGTGTATGTTTTCTGGGGTCTGCTCATTTCATTAAGCATCAGTTCATGTAAGTCTTTGCAGGCTTTCCTGACAGAGAAGTAGAAAAGGAGGGAGATTAAATAAAAAAGATGGAGATTTGAAAGAAGAGAAGACAAATCAGGGGAGATGGTAGACAGAAGCAAAAAACTGGGGAGGAGGAAAAGGATAAAAGAAAAGTAGAGAAAACAGGAAGAAAAAAAGGATGGAGGGAAATACACAATTAGTAATTATAACTATTAATGGGAATGGAGTGAAATCTTCCATAAAACAGACAAAAATAGAGGGATTGGGAATTCTATGTAATGCTTCATAGTTATCTCCCAGAGTTCTTTCGCTGGGTGTAGTTGATTCAATTCATTACTGCTCTATTGGAACTCATTTGGTTCCTCTCATTGTTGAAGAGGGCCATGTCCATCAGAATTGATCATCATATAGTATTGTTGTTGAAGTAGATAATGATAGTAGAGTGGATAATAAAATAAACAAAATCCTACATATTGTTTACAAGAAACACACTTAAAGCAGAGAGACACACAGATAGTAAAATTAAGGGACTAGAGCAGAATCTATATACTTTAGCTAAAGTAAAAAAAAAACACAAAACAAAACACTAACAGCAACAACAGCAACAACAACAACAAGCAAGGGCAGCAATTCTGATCTCAGAAAAAGTAAAAGCAAAAACAGAACTAATTTAAAGAGATAAGGATCTATTGCATCTTGCTAAAAGATACCATAGAAAGGAAGGAATAGCAATACTATACACAAATGCACCAAGTGGTATAGCATGCAGATTCTTAAAGGAGAAGTAAAGTAAGTTTTAGGTGGAAATAGCAAAATTATACTAGTGAGAAACCTTAACTGTTCCTTTCAGAATTTGACAAATCCAATCAAAAAAGAAACAAAGAAGGCAATAGTATATTAGAAAAGTTAGATAGGATAAACTTAAAGAAAACTTAATGGAACAAAAAAGCATATATCTTTTTTAAAGTTTTTCACCTTATCTCTCATTATCATCATCATCATCATCATCATCATCATCATCACCATTATTATTATTGCCTTTTATTAACAAGATGCATGGGTAATTTTTCAGCATTGACAATTGCAAAACCTTTTGTCCCAATTTTTCCCTTCCTTTCCCCCACCTCTTCCCCCAGGTGGCAGGTTGACCAACACTTGTTAAATATGTTAAAGTATAAGTTAAATACAATATATGGATACATGTCCATATAGTTATTTACTGTACAAAAAGAATCAGACATTAAAATAGTGTACAATTAACCTGTGAAGGGAATAAAAAATGCAGGCAGACAAAAATAGAGGGATTGGGAATTCTATGTAGTGGTTCATAGTCATCTCCCAGAGTCCTTTTGCTGGGTATAGCTGGTTCAATTCATTACTGCTCTATTGGAACTCATTTGGTTCATCTTATTGTTGAAGAGGACCATGTCCATCAGAATTGATTATCATATAGTATTGTTGTTGAAGTAGATAATGATCTCCTGGTCTTGCTCATGTCACTCAGCATCAGTTTATGTAAGTCTCTCCAGGTCTTTCTGAAATCATCCTTCTGGTCATTTCTCACAGAACAATAATATTCCATAATATTCACATACCACAATTTATTCAGCCATTCTCCAATTGATGGATATCCACTCAGTTTCCAGTTTCTGGCCACTACAAAGAGGGCTACCACAAACATTCTTGCACATACAGGTCCCTTTCCCTTCTTTACAATGTCTTTGGGATATATGCCCAGTAGTAACACTGCTGGATCAAAGGGTATGCACAGTTTGATAACTTTTTGAGCATAGTTCCAAATCACTCTCCAAGAATGGCTGGATGTATTCACAATTCCACCAACAATGTATCAGTGTCCCAGTTTTCCCACTTCCCCTCCAACATTCCATATTATCGTTTCCTGTCATTCTAGCCAATCTGACAGACCATGTAGTGGTTTGCATTTCTCTGATTAATAATGACTTGGAGCATCTTTTCATATGGCTAGAAATAGTTTCAATTTCTTCAGCTGAGAATTGTCTGTTCATATCCTTTGACCATTTATCAATTGGAGAATAGCTTTATTTCTTATAAATTAGAGTCAATTCTCTGTATATTTTGGAAATGAGGCCTTTATCAAAACCTTTGTCTTTTTATTTTTATTATTATTATTTTAATAACTTTTTATTGATAGAACTCATGCCAGGGTAATTTTTTACAACATTATCCCTTGCATTCACTTCTGTCCAATTTTTCCCCTCCCTCCCTTCACCCCCTCCCCCAGATGGCAAGCAATCCTTTACATGGTGAATAGGTTACAGTATATCCTGGATACAATATACGCGTGCAGAACTAAACAGTTTTCTTGTTGCACAGGGAGAATTGAATTCAGAAGGTATAAATAACCCGGGAAGAAAAACAAGAATGCAAGCAGTTTATATTCATCTCCCAGTTTTCTTTCTTTGGGTGTAGCTGCTTCTGCCCATCTTTGATCAATTGGAACTGAATTAGCTCTCTTTATCGAAGAGATCCACTTCCATCAGAATACATCCTCAAATAGTATCATTGTTGAGGTATATAATGATCTCCTGATTCTGCTCATTTCTCTTTGCATCAGTTCATGGAAGTCTCGCCAGTCCTCTCTGTATTCATCCTGCTGGTCATTCTTTACAGAACAATAATATTCCATAACGTTCATATACCACAATTTACTCAACCATTCTTCAATTGATGGGCATCCATTCGTTTTCCAGCTTCTAGCCACTACAAACAGGGATGCCACAAACATTTTGGCACATACAGGTCGCTTTCTCTTCTTTAGTATCTCTTTGGGGTATTAGCCCAGTAGAAACACTGCTGGATCAAAGGGTATGCACCTTTTGTTTATCAGAACCTTTGACTGTAAAAATGTTTTCCCAGTTTATTGCTTCCCTTCTAATCTTGTCTGCATTAGTTTTGTTTGTACAAAAACTTTTCAATTTGATATAATCAAATTTTTTTATTTTGTGGTCAATAGTGATCTCTACTGATTAGAGAAATGCACATTACAATCACTCTGAGGTAGCACCTCATGCCTATCAGAAATGACAAATACTAGAGAGAATGAGGGAAAATAGATACATTAAATTGTCGATAGAATAGTGAACTGGTTCAACCATTCTGGTCTATAATTTTGATCTATAATTTTCTTTCTCTGTTTTCAACCTACCTGGTTTAGGTATCAGTACCATGTCTGTGTCATAAAAGGAATTTGATAGGACTCCTTCATTCCCTATTTTTTCAAATAGTTTATATAGCATTGGGGCTAATTGTTCTTTAAATGTATGGTAGAATTCACATGTAAATCCATCTGGTCCTGCTCATTTTTTGTTAGGGAGTTGATTAATAGCTTGTTCTTTTTTTTTTTTTTTCTGAGATGAAACTATTTAAGCAATTTACTCCTCCTCCTCTGTTAATCTGGGAAGCCTATATTTTTGGAGGTAGTCATCCATTTCACTTAGATTATCAAATTTATTGGCATAAAGTTGGGCAAAGTAACTCCTTATTATTGCTCTAATTTCCTCTTTATTGGTGGAAAGTTCTCCCTTTTCATTTTTTAACACTAACAATTTGATTTTCCTCTTTCCTTTTTCTAATCAGATTTACCAAAGGTTTATCTATTTTATTGCTGTTTTTTTTTTCATAAAACCAACTCTTAGTTTTATTTATTAATTCAATAGTTTTTTTTTACTTTCAATATTATTAATTTCTCCTTTTAATTTTAGAATTTCAAGTTTAGTATTTGATGGGGTTTTAATTTGGTCTTTTTCTAGCTTTTCAAATTGCAAGCCCAATTTATTGATCTTCTCTTTATTTCATTCAAGTAAGCCTCTAAAGATATATAATTTCCCCTTATTACTGCTTTGGCTACATCCCACAAATTTTGGTATGATGTCTCAATGTTGTCATTATCCTGAGTGAAATTATTAATTGTGTCTATAATTTGCTGTTTCACCCAATCATTCTTTAAGATGAGATTATTTAGTTTTCAATTAATTTTTGGTCTATTTACCCCTAACTTTTTGTTGAATGTAGTTTTTATTGCATTATGATCTGAAAAGAAAGTATTTATGATTTCTGCCTTCCTGCATTTAGTTTTGAGGTCTTTATATCCTAATACATAGTCAATTTTTTATAGGTTCCACGAACTACTGAGAAGAAAGTATACTCCTTTCTGTCACTATTCAGTTTTCTTCTATCATATCTAATTTTATAAATATTCTATTTACCTCTTTAATTTCTTTCTTATTTGTTTTGTGGTTTGATTTGTCTAATTCTGAGAGTGCAAGGTTGAGATCTCCCACTATTATAGTTTTGCTGTCTATTTCTTCTTCCAACTCTCTTAACTTCCCCTTTAGGAATTTAGATGCTATACCACTTCATGCATATATGTTTAGTATTGATATTGCTTCATTGTCTATGCTACCTGTTAGCAAAATATAGTTTCCTTCTTTATCTCTTTTAATTAGATCAATTTTTGCTTTTGCTTGATCTGAGATAAGGATGGCTACCCCTGCTTTTTTGACTTCACTCGAAGCATAATAGATTCTGCTCCAGTCTTTTACCTTTACTCTGTATGTATCTCTCTGCTTTAAATGTGTTTCCTGTAAACAATATATTGTAGGGTTCTGACTTTTGATCCCGTCTGCTATCTGCCTCTGCTTTATGGGAGAGTTTATTGCATTCACATTTATAATTAAAATTACTAATTCTGTATTTCCTGCCATCTTATTATGCCCAGATTATGCTTTTCTTTTTCTTACCCCTCACTCCCTTTCCCAGTATTAAATTTATGGGCACCACGTGCATCATGCAGCTCTCCCTCTTTAGGATCCCTCCCACCCCCTTTGAATCCCTTCCCCTTTCTTGTACCCTTCCCTTATTACTCTTTCCCTTTTTCCTTTTCCTCTCCCACTTTTTAATGAAGTAAGAGAAGTTTCTCTGTAAACCAAATGTGTTAATTATTTTCTCTTTGAGCCAACTCTGATGAGAGTAAGATTCACACAATGTTCCTCCCCCTCTCTAAATACCCTGATATATGATAGTTTTCCTTTACCTCTTCGTGGGATGTAATTTCTCTCTTTTTATCTCCCCTTTTCCCTTTTTTATGTTATATCAGTAAAATCAAATTGTACATGTAGTCTTTATGTATATTCACAACAGAAATACAGTTCTCAAAAGTTCTTTTTACCTTTTTATGCTTCTCTTGAGTCCTATGGTTGGAGATCAAATTTTTTGTTTAGTTCTCTTTTTTTTTTCCTTAGAAACAAATGGAATTCATCTATTTCATTAAATGTCCTTCTTCTTCCATGGAAGAAAACACTCAGCTTAGCTGGGTAGTTTATTCTTGACTGTGTTCCAAGTTCTTTTACCTTTTGGAATATCAGATTCCAGAACCTTTGATCTTTTAGTGTGGGTGCAGCTAGATTTTGAGTGATCCTTATTGTGGCACCTCAGTATTTGAATTGTCTTTTTCTGTCTGCTTGTAATATTTTTCCCTTAGTCTGATAGTTCTGAAATTTAGCCACAATATTCCTTGGAGTTTTTATTTTAGCATCTCTTTCTTTCAATGCCTATTTTACCTTCTGCTTCTATTACATCTAGGCAGTTGTCTTTGATGATTTCCTGTAAAATAATATCTAAGCTCTTTTTTTCATCATAATTTTCAGGAAGTCCAATAATCCTCAGATTATTTCTCCTAGATCTATTTTCCAGGTCTGTTGTTTTTCCAAGTAGATATTTAACATTTTTTCCTAATTTTTTTTTTTTTTTTTTGGTTTTGTTTGATTGATTCTTGATGTCTCAATGAATCATTTCGATTTGTTCAGTTCTGATTTTTAATTAGTTATTTTCTGCATTAGCTTTTTTAAACTTCTTTTTGTATATGTCCAATTGAATTTTTAAATGAGTTGTTTTGCTCTATGGAATTGTTTCCATTTCACTAATTTTTTTTTTATTTTTTTTTTTTTTGCTGAGTTATTTTCTTTTTCCAATTCACAAATCCTACTTTCTTGGGAGTTCTTTATCTTTTCCAATTCACAAATCCTATTTTCTTGGGAGTTCTTTATCTTTTCCAATTCACAAATCCTACTTTCCTGGGAGTTCTTTACCTTTTCCAATTCACATTTCAGGAAGTTGTTACTCTCTTGCATAACTTCTCTTTCCTTTGTCCAATTTTCTTCTAGTTCCCTTTTAAATTTTTTTATAGTTTCTTCTAGAAGACTCTTGTGTGATAGGGATCAGGTTACATCCTCCTTTGCAGTTTTGTCTGAAGACTGTCCTCGGAAAACTTAGAGATTTAACAAAATTATTTGAAATAATTAACAACTTTAGCAAAGTTGAAGGATTTAAGTTCAAACCACACAAATCATCAGCATTTCTTTATATGATCACAAAGCCTAGCAGCAAGAGATAAAAAGATAAATTTCATTTAACATAATTGTAAACTATATAACAGATTTAGGAATATATATGCTAAAACACATCAAGGAACAATATGAACACAATTATAAAATATTTTTCACATAAATAAAGTCAGAGCTAAATGATTAGAAAAACGTTAATTGCTCATGAGTAGTCCCAGTCACATAATAATTAAAATTCTGCCTTAATTAATTTACTTATTCAATGTAGTACCAAACAAATTACCAAAAATTATTTGATGACAATAGAAAAAATTCATCTGGAAGAATAAAAGGTCAAGAATATCAAGAGAATTGGGGCAGCTAGGTGGCAGAGTAGATAGAACACCATCCCTGAAGTCAGAAGGACCTGAGTTTAAATCTTGTCTCTGACACTTAATACTTCCCAGCTGTGTGACACTGGGCAAATCCCCTAACCCCAATTGCCTCAGCAGCAACAACCATAATAAAGAATATCAAGTGAATTTATGAAAAAAAAATCCAATGGTCTAGCAATACCAAATCTCAAACTATATAATAAAACAGTAATCATCAAAACTATCTGGTACTGGCTAAGAAATAAGAGTAGTGGAATAAATTAGATTCTCAAAACACAATAACCATAGTAACCTAGTGTTTGGTAATACAAGGACTCTAACTTTTAATAGGAACTTTGACAAGATCTTTGACAAAACCTGCTGGGAAAACTAGAAAACAACAGGACACAACTTTATCCAACCATTTTGGAGAGTTATTTGAAAACCATGCAGAAAGAAATGAAGCAATTTTCCAGCTTAAGATAGCAGAACAAGTTCTGTTGTCTGTGCATTGTGCAAAAAAAACCTAGAAAGACTTGCATAAACATCTGATACAAAGTTCTGTTTTTAGAACCAGGAAAACAGTTTATACAACATCAGCAACATCATGTGAACTAATAACTCAACTCTTGTCAGCAACACAGTGATCCAAGACAAGTACAAAGGACTCAAGAAGAAAAATGCTAGACACATCCAGACAAAAATTGATGGACTCTCAATGCAGATTAAAGCATATTTTTCCATTTAATTTGTTTTCAGAATTTTTTTCTCTTTGATCTTTTTCACAATTGATTACTATGGAAATGTTTTACATGATAATATATAAGCTATATCAAATTATCCACTATATTTTAAAGAGAGAGGAAGGCAAGGAGAAATATTTGGAACTCAAAATCTAGTAAAAATGAATGTTAAAAATTGTTTTGACATGAGATTGGGGAAAAATGAGTCAAACTCCTTGAAAAAAAGTGAATATGCTTATTATTTCTACCTACTTTCCTCATTATTTCTTCCTCCTTGCCTTTCAAAAAATCTTTCTTATAATTTTTCCCATTTTTCTCTAGATCACAAGCATTCTTTCAGATGTAGAGATTGATGACCTTAGTATCACTTTCATTCACCCAACACACTCAAGTCTTATTCTTTTTTTTTAAATTTCTATATCACTTGTCTATTGGATATTAATTTGTTCTATAAAGAATTGTTTCTATAACAATCAGCAAAAGACCTGGGTTGGGGTGGAATTTGACACTGCATATGTGAAGGGACAGGTAGATGGTATTGACATTTTCAATAAAAATGCTAAAAAGCTTTTATTATTTCTAGAAGAGATGGAATAAGGAGTGATGATTTATGTAAATTTGTGTGAGGTGAGTAATAATATTTTAATTGAATTGTGGTGGATCCCTACATGAAATTAATAAACTTATGAATCAAAAAGTGCTTGTATATGAGAAGCATTTCTTTTCATGAAGAGGAACCAAGATGTCTCTGAATCTACCTTCAAATTAATCAATTGTAAAGCATTTATTCTGGGGTGGAGCCAAGATATTAGAGAGAAAATAGGAACTTGCCTCAGCTCTTCTCAGTTTCCCTTAGAAACAATGCTAAATCAAGGCTCTAAACAGATTCTTAAGTAACAGAAACACATAAAAATTCATAGCGAAGTAAAATTTGCTAGCTTAAGATATCTTGAATGAACTTCAGAAAAGATCTGTCTCACTTGGATAAAGAGAAAACACAATCCAAAGGCCTATAAAACTTTGGCTCCATGATATTTGAATTGTTTCTTTCTTACTGCTTACAGTATTTCCTCCTTGATAAGGGAGTTATGATATTTTATTATAATATTATTGGGAGGTTTCTTTTTGGGATTTTTTTTCAGGAGGTGATCAATGAGTTCTCTCAATTTATATTTTACCTTCTGAATCTAAGATCTTAGGATTGTTTTTTCTTGAAAGTTTAGTGAAATAAGATGTACATGCTGTTGTTTTGGATAATGGCTTTCAGGTAGTTCAGTAATTCCTAAATTATCTTTTTGGAATATATTTCCCAGGTCCCTTGTTTTTCCATTGCATTATTTCATATTCTCTACTATTTTTCATTATTTTGATTTTGTTTTATTAATTCTTGTTGTCTCATGGAACGATTAGCTTCCACTTGTCCAATTCTAATTTTTAAGGAATTATTTTCTTCAGTTAGCTTTTGTATCTCTTTTTTCCATTTGAATAATTATACTTTTTAAGGAGTTGTTTTCTTCAGTGAATTTTTGTATAGCTTTTCCAATTTTTTTGTGCTTCCTTTACCAAGCTATAGACTCCTTTTCATTATTCTTTGGCATCTTTCTCATTTCTCTTTCCAATTTTTCTTCTACTTTTCTTATTTGATTTTAAAAATTCCTTTTGAGAGGCAGAGCCAAGATGATGGAGTAAAGGTAAAAACTCTCTATGCTCTCCCCCAAATCACACCAAATTCCTTTAAATAATGACTCTAAACAAATTTCAAGCATAAAAACAGACAAAAGAACAAAGTAGAACAATTTTCTATCTGAAGACAATTTAGAAGGTCAGCAAGAAAGGTCTGTGCCATTAGAATGGGAGCCCACAATGCAGTGTAGACTGAGCCAGTGCAGCCTTGGCCCTGGCCTCAACCCCAGCTCCAGCACCAGCAAGGGAAGAATTGGCATAGGGACCTCTGAATCAGCAGCAGCATTGATGGTTTTTAGACCTTTCAGTCAAGAGACACCAAAGACAGCTTGAAAGGTCAGCAAGAGAGGTTTATGAGTAGAATGAGAAAGCCTTGGAAAACCAACATATCAGAAAGGGGTGTGGGCAGTGGTAATGGTAGCAGCTTCCAAAGACCTCAGCTTACAGGAAGTTTCTTTACTATCACTGATGAAGGACTCTTTTTTCTTTAGCATACTAGATCTTATAGATACAGTAGGTTGGAGACAGTCCTAACAGTTCCAGCATAGAAAAGAGTGCTTGTGGTCAGGACCCTAGAAATATCCCTGAAAACAGCTACAGAAAATCTCTGAAGCTTGGGATGGTGAACCCTCCACCCTGGAAACAGAGCTCTACTTTAACGAAGAGTTAAAAACTGAGTAATAAGAAAAGGAGCAGACAACAGAAAAAGATTCTGACCATAGAAAATTGCTTTGCTGACAAGGAAGATCAAAACATACTCAGAAAAAAGATAAAGTCAAAGCTCTTAGATCAAAACCTCCAAGAAAAATTAAAATTGGTCTCAGACCATGATAGACATCAAAAGGGAATATTGAAAATCAAGTAAGAAAGATAGAAGAAAAATTAGAAAGAAAATTGAGAATGGTGCAAAAGTTCACTGAGGAAAATAATCCTTAAAATTAGAATTGAGCAAATGGAAGTTAATGTGAAAAATCATGATACAAGAAAGTAAAACCATAAGAATGGGAAAAAACAGAAAAAATGTGAAACATCTCATTGGAAAGACAATAAAGATAATTTAAAAATTATTGGTCTACCTGAAAGTCATGATCAAAAAAAATCTGGATATCATCTTTCAAGAAATTATCAAGGAAAATTATCCTGATTTTCCAGGACCAGAGAGTAAAATAGAAATTAAAAGAATCTGCCAATTATTAGTACCTCTTGAAAGAGATCCCAAAATGAAAACTCCCAGGAATATAGTCAAATTCTAAAATTCCCAGGTCAATGAGAAAACATTGACAGTATCCAGAAAGAGACAATTCAAGTATAGTGGAACCACAATTATTATAACACTAGATTTACAACATTCTACGTTAAAAGACCAGAGGACTTGGAATGTGATATTCTAGGGAGCAATGAAGCTAGGATCACAATCAAGAATCATCTACCCAGCAAAACTAAGTATAATCCTTCCAGGGAAAAGCTGGAAATTCAGTAATTTAGAAGATTTTCAAATATTTGTAATGAAAAGATTAAAGCTGAATAGATAATTTTATTTTTAAATACAGGACACTGGAGAAGCATAAAGAGGTAATCAGAAAAGTGATATCATAAGTGACAATAAAGTTTGTCTGTTTACATGCCTACATGGAAGTATGCTACTTGTAACTCAAACCTTCTCCTTACTATGAGAGTTAAAAGGAGTATACAAAGACAGAGGGCACAAGTTGATTTGAATATGAAGGGATAATATTTTAAAAATAAATTTATGGAATGAGAGAGAAATATACTGGGAGAAAGAAAAAGGAGGAATGGTATAAATTATCTGCCATAAAAGAGGCAAGAATAAGCTTTTACAGTGGCAGGGGTGGGAAGGGGAAATGAATGAATTTTACCTTATCAGAATTGGCTCAAAGAGGAAATAACATAAATACTCAATATAGGTATAGGAATCTATCTTCTCTGCAGGAAAGTAAAAAGGGAAGAGGATCCAGGAAGGGAGAGGGTGATAGAGGAGAGGGCACATTGGGGAAGGGTGTGGTCAGCAAAAAACAAACATTTTTGAGGAGGGACAGGGTGAAAGGAGAGAGAGAGAATAGAATAAATGGAGGAAATAGAGTTAGCAATAGTATTTATAAAAAGAATTTTGAAGCAAGTTTCTTTGTTAAGACCTCATCTCTCAAACAAATAGGAAACTGAATCAAATTTATGAAAAATAAGAGCCTGCCCCAATAGATAAATGATCAAAAGATATGAACTATGGGGCAGCTAGATGGTGCAGTGGATAGTGCACCAGATCTGAAGTCAGGAAGACCTGAGTTCACGTCTGACCTCAGACACTTAACACTTCATAGCTGGGTGACCTTGGGCAAATCACTTAACCCCAATTGCCTCAGCAATGCACACACACACACACACACACACACACACACACACACACACACGCCAATACTACCTCCTATTCTCACTTTTCTCTCAGTTCTTTAAATCTTGATATCACAACTCAATTCAACTATTGCAATAGAATTCTGTCCATGATCTATCTTGATCTTGTTGATATTGACCCACTACTCAAACATCTTAGCTTGTGTAGCTATTACTTCTTCCCCTCCAAAGTGCAAACTTTTTTGTCTGTAATGCAAAATTTTCCAAAACCTAGATTTGGATCTGGAGAAGTCAAGTTCCAACTCCAATAACTATACTACAACTCATAGTAATACAATTTTGATCAAGTCATTTAGACTTACTGGGATTAGTTTTTAATATTTGTAAAGTAAGAGATTTGGATTGGATAATCTCTGAGATCCTTTTCAGCTACAATCCATTATTCCTATGACAAATAACTCATATTTATATTGATATATTTCAAAACTCTGTATCTGTTAACTCACTGATATATTGGCATTGGGCAAAGCATGGTAGATAGAGAATTGGAACTACAATCAAGAAGTCCTATAATCAGAATCTTTCCTAGATCTTTGTCATTTACTAGTCACCATGTTTAATTTAAGTCACTTATCCTGAGGCTCACTTTTCTTATCTGTGAAATGAAGTATATAATATCTGGAATGGGATAAATACCAATAATATCCACAATATAGGATTTTTGTGTGAATTGTGAAAGAAAATATGTACAGCATTTTATAAACTTTATGTTAAAGTCTTTGTGATTATTATTTTAGAGCTATTTTATGTACTAACAATGTAGATTCTCCCTGATGGAAAAAATCATCTTGTACAATTCTTATGTACACCTTCCTATAAATCCTCTATAGGGATTTATTTCATTCAGCCCTGTTGGGAACTTTTTATGGGTCTTTTGGGTACCAAAGCAGCATTATCTGTCTATTATCCCTTGGTCTTGCTATATGATCCATTTCCTTTTCTAAGCCTACATAGGAAAGTTATCTTTTATATCTTTTCTTCCATGCAAGTTATCATTAGTGATATTTATTGTCTCTTTATGTCCTCTATGTCTTTCCATTTCCCTATGAGTGACCTATAATTTCAACTTTGACAGACTGTGCAAAAATAGTAAAGATCAGTTATGGATGCATTGTAGTGTTTAAAACACAAGTTTTTGTTTGGTTCCAGGGAAAATCTTGGGATAAATGAAAACACTGGGCAATTTCCAGAATGTATTCTAGCCTCCATTCTCTGTCTATCTCTCTGTCTCTCTTTCTTAACCTCCTTCCCCTTCTTTGTCTGTTTCTCTCCTTTTCTCTCTTTCTTTTCAAAACTTCATTTCTAAGCCTATTCTTTGTTGATATGAAATATCTGTCTAAAATATACTTACAAGCATGTAGTGATTACAGACTAGCTCAGTGGTTTGTTCATCTAAGTGCATATAATAGTCTGGGTAGCTGTTGGGGGGGTGTCTTTTCTGTGTAGATTGTTAAGCTACATTATTTTGGATGCTATGAGCATCCTATAGGAGACTCTGAAATATGGGACCTTATGTAATCGATATATTATTAGCAAACATAAGAAGATAGAAGATCTCATAGATTAAGTGACAACTTCCATTTGCACTCTGTATTGGAAATCTTGAACAATTATAAACCCCCTTGAATAATATATCTCCCTATTTAATGCCTCCCTTGGTATTGATAATCCGATAAAAAAATCAGATTGTTCCTTAAGTCAAGAAATCTTGTACTAGAGTATTTCCTTGTGGGAAGAGAGAAATTAAATGTTTAATTTTTTTCTTTACTCTGTCAAATGCTTTTTCATATTAAATAGACAATAGAAACAATATTTCTTTTTGTTACCATGTTCATTTACTTTTCAAGTAAATGCTGACTGCCTGGGTTGGGCCTCTATTAGCCTACTAATTGTATCTATTATTTTATATCAGTTAAATTTTTTCACGAAATGATATAAGCTTGTATAATGTCTTTTCCTTTATCTAATTCCCATTTTATTTTGGTCAGGTTTATTTTTTAATAGTTAAGGTTGAACCTGTTTTTAATTGCATGTCATTTATTCTTATTTTTATCATTTCTTCTAATTTGGTATTGATTTTTATCTTTGCTCTCACAAACCAATGTTTTGAAGAAAGATATAATTCACAAGAAATGTGGATTATATAATATCCATATAAAGATATATACTTGTCTTTTAGGGAGATATACAGACAAACACAAAGAGACAGAAAGAGAATAATTGATCAACAAGTGTGTAAGTACTGAGGATATAACAACAAAAATAGGAAAGATCCTATCCTAAAGGATAATCATATAAGAGGAAAGAACATGAACTTTTAGGGTAAATCTGATACTTAGCATAGTATTTGACACATATTAGGTAATTAATGCATGTTTATTGATATACATACAAAATAAATAAAGTTAATTCTATTTGGGGGGAAATAGTGGAGGAGAAACCAACTTTTGATGGGATCAGGAAGGTACTCATGTAGCAAGTGGTGCTTTAGTACAACTTGGAAGTAAACTAATTATGCTAAGAAGTGGAGGTGAGGATTGAGTGAAGGCCAGATATAAGAGACAGCCAGTGCAAAGACTCAGAGATGAGAGATAGAGGAAGGCCCAGCAAAAGGGCCAGTTTTACTGGTTTGGAGACTGCTTAAGCAGCTAAAGGTCAAAACTGAAGTAGAGTCAGAGTTAGAGGCTAGAACTAACACTAGAGTAAAAGATAAAGATCTGTCTTTGATTTAGTTTTCTTTTCAAAGAAAGAGAAAATTGGTCAAGGAAACATTACCATTTCAGCCTCTTTTTCTTGTAGCTTATTTATGATTTGCAATTTATATTGTTCATGTACCCAGAGGCACATTGGCACATTTTGTAAATCTGCCAAATAAATAAATAGCAGCTACATTTTCAGAAGCATTTCTATGTAGAGGTGAAAGCAAACATAAAAATTTGCTTGGGAAAACAAACCAGAGAAAATAGATGGGAAAGGAAGCAATGCTATGTAAATTGAATGTAATTAATACTCATCTGTCTACCCACATTCAAATTAGGAGCATACCCCCTATTGTAGACACCCTGTCATTCATAGATTGATATAATTTTACTGACTCAATACAAGCAGCAGCTTTGTGACATCCAGACATACTTGACCAGCTCTCACTTGTGACCACTGGCAGTATTTTCAAGATGATCAAAAGCATTCAGATGCAATAAAATAGCTGTCCTTTATTTAATTTATATATACGTGTGTGTGTGTGTTTGTATGATATATAATACATATGATTCACCACTATAGGGAATTCCCAGTGTAGAAACACCTGCTATCAGTATAAATCAGTAATCTACAGTCTTAGAAAATTGCTTGGAGATGCTGAAAAGATAAGTGACTTACAAAAGGTATGAACAGGCAATATTCAGATGAAGAATTAAAAACCATTTTTAATCATTTGCAAAGGTATTCTAAATCACTATTGATCAGAGAAATGCAAATTAAGACAACTCTGAGGTACCACTACAAACCTTTCAGGTTGGTGAAGATGAGAGGAAAAGATAATGACAAATGTTGGAAAAGATGTGGGAAAACTGGGAAGCTAATATATTGTTGGTGGAGTTGTGAACTGGTTCAACCATCCTGGAGAGCAATCTGGAACTATGTCCAAAAAGCTATCAAACTGCATATCCTTTGATCCAGCAGTGTTTTTACTGGGCTTGTATCCTAAAGAGATCATAAATGAGGGAAAGGGTCCCATATGTGCAAAAATGTTTGTAGCAGCCCTTTTTGTAGTGACAAGAAAGGAGAAACTGGGTGAATGGCCATCACTTGGAGGATGGCTGAATAAGTTATGATATATAAATATTATGGGATATTACTGTTCTATAAGAAATGATCAGCAGGATGATTTCAGAGAGGCTTGGAAAGACTTACATGAACTGATGCTAAATGAAATGAGCAGAACCAGGAGATCATTATACATGGCAATAGCAAAATTATATGATGATCAATTCTAATGGATATGGCTCTCATCAATAAGATAATTCAGGTCAGTTCTGATAGTCTTATGATGAAGAGAGCTATCTGCACCCAGAGAGAGGACAATGGGAACTGAATGTGGAGCACACCATAGTATTTTCACTTTTTTGTTGTTGTTTGCTTACATTTTGTTTTCTTTCTCGTTTTTTTCTTTTTTGATCTGATTTTTCTTGTGCTGCATGATATTTGTGGAAATATATATAGAAGAATTGCACATGTTTAACATATATTAGATCAGTTGCTATCTAGGGAAGGGAGTGGGAGGAAGGGAGGGAAAATTAGAACATAAGATTCTGTAAGGGTGAATGTTAAAAATTATACATGTTTATATTTGAAAATAAAAAACTTTAATTTAAAAAATTAAATGATTTGTTCATGATAACTAAGCTAGAATTTGTCAAAATCATCACTTGAACCTAGTTTTTCATAACTCTGGTTCTACTATACAATGATGATTTTCATTTGTGTATGATTGAATACATTTAGGCATGTATATATATATATATATATACATATACATACATATATACATACATCTTTTTATGTATATATGTATTTATATATACACAGCTGTGATGACTGCGCTAGTACCCAGGATAAGTTAGAATCAGCTGGAGTCAGGATAAGCAAAAGTCCATCTTTATTCTCTGTCTTTAGGGGTAGACGTGATGGGGATGGAAGCAGAATCTCCGAGACCTTCTTCCTCGTCTACCACCAAAGTGACTCTGGCTAGTCTTACTCCACCCCTTAGTCCCTCCTACAATTCTCTGTATACACCAATTATCAAGCCAGTACAGGATAGTGGGAAGAGCCAATTTCTTTCTTTCTTTGTTTTTTTTTTTTTTTTTTTAATAACTTCTAATTTTTAAGGAATCATTTTCTTTAGTAAGCTTTTGTACCTCCTTTTCAATTTGGCCAATTTTGATTTTTAAGGTATTATTCTCATTAGCTTTTTGTGTTTTCTTTTGTACCACTTTCAATTTGTTTCTTAACTTTTCCCCTCTCTCTCTTACTTGAGTTCCAAAATCCCCTTTGAGTTCTTCCATTGCCTGAGACCAATACTTATTTTTCTTGGAGGCTTTAGTTGTATGAGTTTTGAATTTATCTTCTTCTGAGTGGTGTTTATGATATGTTATGATGATAACTATCAATGGTCACAACCTTTTTCTGTTATCTGCTATTACTTGGCTTTTAACTCTTCATTAAAGTAGGCTCTGTTTCCAAGGTGGAGGATGCATTGTCCCACGTGTCAAAGGTTTTGTGCAGATGTTTTCAGAAGTCTTTCTAGGGATTTAGGGATTTTTCTAGGGACCCTTCTAGGGTGCTTGCTCATAAGCACTCTTTTCTGCCCTGGAATTATTAGAAGTATCCCCAACCCATTGTAACTGTAAGATCTAGGGTGATAAAGCAACAGTGTCCTGCTTTGCTGGTGCTTGGGCAGGGGATACATTGACATGGTTTGTTCTAGGATTGTGCTGGACTCTCATCCTGTTGCCACAGACCCTTTCTGCTGAACTTTCAAGTCTTCTTTGGTGTCTCTTGACTGAGAGTCTAAAAGCCATCAGCTGAAAGCTGATTTAGAAGTCTCTACACCTGTTCCTGCTTTACCCATGCTGGAACTGGGATTAGGGCTAGGGCTAGGGCTAGGGCTGGGACTGCACACTGAACTCCTACCCTGGTGTCATAGACATTTTCTGCTGACCTTCTAAGCTGTCTTTAGCTAGAAAATGATCTCTGTCTTTTGGGGTGTTCTGACATGCTAAAATTTATTCAGAGTCATTATTTAAAGGAATTTGGAGCCATTTAGGGGAGAGGTTGGACAAATTCCTGCCTTCACTCTGTCCCCCTTGGCTCCATCTCCTAGAGAAACAGTTATGGGAAAGTTTACAAAGGTTTGGAAAAGCTGTTGTGATATATGGGATGATGAGTCAATTAGGGAGATATAAAAAGATATAGATATATTACATATTTTACATATAAACTAGAGAAAATAAATGAGTAATAGAAATGATAATATGTAAATCAAATGTTAATATTACTCTTGTCTACCTATAATCAAATCAGGAACACATATGGATGTGCATATCTATATATTTTGTAAATAATTTGATACATTTTATCTTTCATAGACATGTCTAAAGCATAAGCCAGGTGTGCTAGCATATACTGAGATAAATATTTCCATTTGCTCTTCATCTTGATCTCTTAATATTGCAATATATATAATTATTATTATATATTTAATATATTATATTATTATATATGCAATGCATGTATAATATATTTTAATGTCACCCACTGAGTTCTTTCTCTGATAGAAAATGGAAATAATTCTTGAGTTCTCAAAGATTCTTCTGGTAGAAGACCGAAGTTATGGAAAGTCCTAAGAAGCTAGAAAGGCCTTGAAAATGGATTTAGTGACAGGCTTCCTGTATTGAGTGCAGAAAGGTTCATCATCAAATATAAGTAAACCAAACATTAAGTAAACCATATCACCAAATGAATATTTATTTTCAACCCATAGAAATTTATATAGCTGTCTTCTGACTTGTAGTTAGAAGTTAGAATCTTATGTTGGTGAGTATCCATATCAATAACATAAATATTTCTTTTTTGCATTGACAGTATTAATATAACTCCAAAGACCATCTTTTCAACTTGAATATTCTCTTGAAAATACATTATGGTTGGGGCAAACTGGGTGGTGCAGTGGATAGAGCACCTGCCCTGAAGGCAGGTGGACTTGAGTTCAATTCTGGCCTTAGGACACTTAACATTTCCTAGCTGTGTGACCCCAGGCAAGTCACTTAACCATTGCCTCAGTGAAAAAAAAAAGAAAGAAAGAAAAAGAAAAAAGAAAATGCATTATGGCTATGATTTAGAAAACAATACTATCCCAGAAAAATAAAAAAATTGTAGGTACTTTAAAGGTCAATAGAAAAAAGGTATGGTAGATATCAGCAGTAGACCATTACCAATGATGACTTTTTTGCAAGAAATAAGTTCAAACATCAAAAGCATGTAGCAATTTTCAGGGCTCACAGATAAACAGACTGAGTGATATTAAACAGGAAATTAAAAAAAAACTCAGAGAATAGTCTCTAGTGCTTTGGGTAGTTTGTATATTTAGGACTTAGAGAAGGACTACACAAGAATTTTCCAAGATGATAACACATGAATTTTGATCTTTATGGATTAAGGCAGGCAAATACATTGATGCATGTATATTAAAAAGTAAACATTAATATATAGAAAATAGTATAGCACATTTACCTTTCTAATTATATTTTTGCTATGGTTGTTACTAAAATCAGTTAACATTCTTCTAGCACTCATTTGGCAAGGAAAGGAAGAAGTCCTAGAGAATTATTGGTTGCATAGGCTTAAAAACATACAGTACACAAGCCAGAAAGTGAGGTTGGATATATTCTTCAATTACAAATATCTGGAATTTAAAAGTAGGTAATTGGGGTTGATAACTTTATTAACAGACATTTTGGATAGATTTCCACATGGTCAACTAGACTTATTAATTGTTTTTGATTCAAAATTTTTTAAGTTTACATGTGATTGGAAAAAATAAAATATAGGAATTTTAGGAAAGTATAAATGGAGTTTCTTTGATTCAAATGGTCCTAGACCTTACATCACAATAATAATTGTCCACTCATCTTTCTACAAAAATTATGCAGCAGAATGAGCATATCTAAAACACTTTATTCAAAATTTTAATTGTGGAGACAAGGTGGAAACATTTTATCAATGACTGAGAAAATGGATAAACCTCTGGAAGAAGCTACCCAAGATAATGAAATGCAGAAAAATAAGAGTATGGAGGTAAAAAGATATAAAGTATAAACAGATTGTATTCCTAGAAAACTAGGTTTCTACCTTTACAATATGTTTTCTGGGGATGGCAACTATTACATGTTTGTATTAGTTTTCCCAGTGCCTGGCATATAGTAGGTACTGAATAAAATTTTTTTGAAAGAATGAATGAGTGGTTTTGGTAATCACCTGGTTTCTCCTTTTTTTTTTTCCTTCAGGCAATTATTAATGACCTGCCCAAGTTCACACAGCTAGTATGTGTTAGGTATCTGAGGCTGAATTTGAACTCAGGTCCTTTTTACTCTATGGTCAGTACTCTATCCGCTGCACCATCTAGCTGCCACAACCCCTCATTTCAAAGATTTAGACACTACCTGCCCAGTCTGGGAACTGGATGAGATGACTTCTTGAGTTTTTACATTTTTTCCTGCCCAAACTCTTCTTATTCTATGAAAAATTTAACCTATATTTCTTAAGTTTATCTTGCTACATAGAATTTAAATAAATTACAAGCAAAAATTCTTCAAATGTATAAGTGCAAAACCATATTCACAGCTCAATAGCTCATATAGGTCTGCCAAATTTGTCAAATTTATAATAATGGTCTGAAAAAATTGCTCAATTAGATTGCCAAGAATACTGACACACACCGAGCACATAAATTTTACCTTTCAAGGATCAAAAATAATTTTTGGCGTGAGGACATTATTACTGTGACAGTTTTACTGTACAAGTTAAAAATAGGAACCACATAATAGGACAAAGATGCAATATCACTTGCCAGGAGGAGAGTTGTGCTGTACTGTTTTTTGGAGAGTACTGAGTTACTAAAGAAGTAAGATATAAAAAGTCCAGAGCCTAAAGCAGCCTCAAGATAGGTAATTATTACTGGTTAAGATAAATGCAGACAATAAAAATAAAGTTTTTTTTTAAAGGTCAAATATACTGGAATACAAGCAGTTGAATACATGGAACCTCAGACTATACTTCTAACTTGAATTTTTACATTCAACATGATGGTCTGTAAGTCTAGTTGATTTAATGTGGCATTGATTTGGAAAACTTGGGGGAAAAATGTCAGCTCCTCAATGGTTTCGCATTAAGGATCTATTCCTCTTGCTGTGAATCCCTGTCCCAGTTAATGTTAAGAAGGGAGTTTTCAGCATGTATGGGGAAGACAGTTTTTTCAAAGATGTTGGCAATGATGTCTTTATTAAGTAATTGCTCCCCAAAGAGGGAAATGAAATTCCATTAACAGAAGTGGTTTAAGTAGAAGCACAGGTACTACTTCTTGCAGGGCCCCTGTCGATGAATCCCTCGGGGATGGGGAAGTCTTCACATTCTGCATTGACCTTCAGTGGTACCTGCCAATTACCTTCCTTGGGGCACCTGCCAAGATGCACTGATGTGCTCAGGAGCAACTGCACTCTAGTTTTTAAAAATAGAAAACCATTTTAACTTCAGGTAGGCTTATGGGAGAAATCTCTCCCCCCCACCTTCCATCAATCCTATCAGCATTTATCTCTTTCTTTTTCTCTTCTATTCTGCAAATAGCAAACTCCCCCCACCCCTTAAAATGGAGAATGAATTATCTTCCTGAAAGGTGGAAATCAATTCAGTGAAATAAGAAAGATAGGAAGCAACTAATATCAAACTAGTATTTAAAATAAGTAGAAATTAAAAAAATAACAAGTAGATAAATAAAATGAATAAATAAATAAAGTAGATAATAAAAATAAATAGAAACAAATACCTGAGGCTTTCTCTAGACTTTTTGTACTTATTAGTGTGATTAATAATAGCACAATATATTTAAATTTTTATTTTTTATTATTATAGCTTTTTATTTACAAGATATATGCATGAGTAATTATTCAGTATTGACAATTGCAAAACCTTTTGTTCCAATTTTTCCCCTCCTTTCCCCATCCCTTCCCCCAGATGGCAGGTTGACCAATACATGTTAAATATGTTAAATACAATATATGTATATATGTCCATAGAGTTTTTTTGCTGTACAAAAAGAATTGGACTTTGAAATAGTATACAATTAGCCTGTGAAGGAAATCAAAAATGCAGGCAGACAAAAATAGAGGGATTGGGAATTCTATATAGTGGTTCATACTCATTTCCCTGAGTTCGTTCATTGGATGTAGCTGGTTCAATTCATTACTGCTCTATTGGAACTGATTTGGTTCATCTCATTGTTGAAGAGGGCCCCATCCATCAGAATTGATCATCATGTAGTATTGTTGTTGAAGTATATAATGATCTCCTGGTCCTGCTCAGGACCACTCAGCATCAGTTCATGTAAGTCTCTCCAGGCCTTTCTAAAATCATCCTGTTGGTCATTTCTTACAGAACAATAATATTCCACAACATTCATATACCACAATTTATTCAGCCATTCTCCAATTGATGAGCATCCACTCAGTTTCCAGTTTCTGGCCACTACAAAGAGAGCTGCCACAAACATTCTTGCACACAATATACTTACTAAGACACTTTATAAACATTATGTCATTTGATCTTTACACCAAATTTTCTGCTATTATTATTATCCTCATTTTCTAAATGAGAAAACAGGCTCACAGAAGCTAAGGAACTTATACAGGACCAACCAACTAGTATGTATCAGAACTGGTTTTGGAATCCAGGTTTTTCTAATTCCTAGTCTAGTGTTCTATCCACCACTCTCAACAGTTGAAGGATCTCTAATTTCACAGCATGGCATCATAATAAAAACACTGGGCTTAAAGTCAGAAGATCAGGATGTAGTTCTTGGCTCTGCTATCATGAGCAAGCAAAGGGCTTCATTGTTTTGAATGTCAGTTTTCTCATCTGAGAAGCAGGGATTATGATACTTACAGGATTCATTTCAGGGTGTTTTGAGGGAAATTTGTAACCTTAAAGCACTGCAAAAAGCTCCAGGCAGTTTGAGTAACCCTTCCACTGCCACAGATCACAACCGTTCCCTGTTGCAATGCAGAGTCTTTGCAAATTGCACTGAAAAAAATCTTAGCCCTTTAGCCAACCCTGGTAATGGATGGGCTTCTCCATATTTAGCTAAGTTAGTCTAAGGTCACACAATTCGTCACTGGTTCCATATCCAAAGCCTTACAAGATTAGATAGACATGCCAGAGCTTGAACTGACAGCATATTCTTCAGGACACCCAATCAGTTTCCTGCTATGATATAAACCTGATTGGAATTGGGGAGGTATCTCATTGAAAGAGTTGATAATGCTTGACAAAAATATTCAGTGTTAGAGTTTACAAAAAAAAAATCACTAATCCAATTCAATAAATATGTATTAGATGGTCCCTAAACCATCTGCATGACCAGAAACATGTATTGTACCCCAATCCCTCTTACCAAGATTTCTCTACACCATCTTAACTAGATCCACCTCTTATTTTTCTCCATGTACAGACAAAAGGAGGAATAGAATCTGGTGACAAAGGAGGAATAAAGTAGATTCTGTTCTTTAAGGTCTTTGGTTCTGAGCACATGGATATGTACTTATTTCAACACCTGTTTGTTAAATTGATGGCATGATTTTTTGAAATGAATGAAGTGCTTTTTAAAAAAAACATTTGGAGAATTGCATACTATCTTTTACATAAATATCACAAAGGATACATTAATGTCATCTTATCATGTTTTTAAAAAGGGCAGGTTCAGGTTCTTGTCATTCTTCTTAGCAAAAGATAAATCATTATCAGAATTTTGAAGATAGCTATTAATCAATTTATCATTGTGCAAAACTTAAAGGACTATGTGAATGCGAACAATTATTATTAATAAAAATAGTCACTCATCTTGATAGCACTTTGAGCTTTTCAAAGGATTTTGTCTTAACAATACTGTGAGATAGGCCAAGCAAGTTTTACAGATGAGGAAAATGAGGCTCAGATTAAGGCAGCTTTGAGAAATGAACAGCTGGTCAGCAAGATGCTATCTGAAAAAAGAATATGGATTTCTGAACCATGGTTAAAATGCAGGGGATGGGGCAGTCTTCACAATCTGTATTGACCTTCTGGTAATTAGTCACTTCTTTTTCTTTAAGAGAAAGATGTGATTTTGTCTCAGATGGAATGCATCTGAGAAATGTTGATTAAACGTATTTGTGAATTTTGCAAATGTAATCAAAAGATTGATTGGATAAACAAAGATAAATTGAAAGAGAGAATGGGGGAAGAAAAATGTTTATATACAGTCATCAAGTCAAATGCCAGAAAGAGTAACTATGGTATAACAAAAATCAATACATGAATAGGAAGCAAAAATAATCAGAAATTCAAAGAAAAAATATCCAAGGAAGGAGCCAATAGTGAATTCCAGTGACCTGAAATGTCTGTATACAAATGAGAGGTACAAGTAACATGCAAAATAAGCTAATGAATAGAGACACATTAGCTTTGATGGGAGTGGACCATGAGAGTGAATATTATTTTCATAAAGTATAGAAAGCAAGAAGACTTTTGGAATAGTCTTTATAAAATATGTAAAGTATTATTTATAAAGTAAGTATTTTATTTTATAAAATAAGAATGATGTTTGTCCTTCTGCCATAGACAAGTTATTGCTCAAAGTATGTCTGGTTTCCTTAATAGAAAAGAAGGTAAAGGGGCTTCTAGAAGATAATACCAATTTTAGAATAACATGATATGCCAAGGGAGGTGAGGACTGCATAGCATTATTGACATCAGTAGTTAAATGGGTGCTACCACATTGGTGTGGGTACTGCCTCTACTGGTATTTATTATAACTCATCCATACTTTCTTATCCTGTGTGGTTTTTTTCCATGCTTCCCAAAAGTCTTCCATAGAATTCTACCCAGCATATTGTGAACTTTCTCGGGGTCTCTTAATATTACATAAATAGCTGTATTGTACCCAATTATCTATTTATTAAGCCATGCTCTCACTGCATGATAGGATCATCTCCTTTTCTAATCATTCATCTCTTTGACTATATATTTCCCACAGCTTCTTTCATCCAGTTCATTGGTTGTAAGCTATATCCATTTATACACAATATATATTTCTCCCTTGTCCTTTATATAACCCACAATTGTGATTGTTCAGGGGTTATGGTTTTCATGATTATAGCTATACATTTCTACCAAAAGAGTATTATCATTCAAAACACTGTTCTGCAAGTTCTGACTAGCTGAAGAAGTCATATGTCATGAGGACAATGACCCCCAATATCTTTGTTTGAATAAATATAAACATTCCCCACCTCAAATAAAAAATAAAGATGATAAGAAAGAGAGAAAATGAAAGAACAACCAAACTCACTCTCAAGGAGAATAATTTTTTAGAAAAAGAAAAAGAAAGGATAAGAAAATGAGCAAGCAGAAGGAAAAAAAAAACCTCTTCCCTAAAAAGAAGGTATAAAAAGAATTTCTTAGAAATTGCCTAAAAAATGTGTTCAGCAGTCAAAGGGCTTCAACAACAGCTCCAGAAATGGAACTATATCTAACATACAACATATCAAACTGGATATTAAGCATTTTAAAGTAAATGAAGGAATAATTTATATCAGAAGATACACCAATTCTAGTGTCAGCAAATAAAGAAGTGTTATTTATGATGAGATATCTATTATCCATGAAAATGGAACTAGAAAAATTCATGAAAATAATCAACATGGAAAAAGCATTGAAAAATCTGAATAAAGGAATAGAATCAATGGAAAAGAAAATGATCAGATTGGAAGATCAAGAAGTAAAAGTAACAGAATATTTAGCAAAATAAAACAAATAGATAAGATGACTAGAAAGAAGATTCTAAAACTTTACAAACAAAAAAAGATAATAGAAGTAGACAACCAAACTTGGAGAGATAATACAAGAATGATTTCATTTATCCCTAATATACAAGAGAAAAACCCAAGAATCATTTTTCAGGAAATTGCTCAAGAAAAATAGCTAGAACTAGAATGACAAATTGCAAATGAATAGAGTTCAACAGACCTCAGAGAGAATCATGAGCTTCAATTCACTCAGATATAATACCATCACACTTCCAAATTTCATCAAGGAAGAGAAGGCTTTGTAAACAGCTAAAAAGAAAGCTATACAATTTATCTAGCTAGGGGATTATTCAATCATCACAAGAAAATGGAGAAAAATATGGAACATAGGTTTCACTTTAGAATCTCCTTCTTAGCTAAATTATGAATAATATGGCAAGAGGAAAAAATATCCCATGCAAGATTTTCAAATATTTATACAGGAAAGGAAACCTGACTGAAACCTCTGACATACAAGTTTGCCCCAGAACAAACCAGAATTTAAGAATTTGAAAGCTGGAAGGAGTCTTAGAAGCCATTTAGCCCAACCAATATATGAAATTAATTTCCCCTATAATACAGCTGTCAAGTGGACATCCAACATCTACTTGGAATTGCCTTAAGGTAATTTCTAGAGACAAGTTATTAATAAGAGATATTTGACATACAATCAATGTTGAACACCAGATAAAACTATGAAATATTAAATCACCAGAGAGAAATTCCATATATATGCTAAATGTTAGCAAACAGAAGTGGAGGTGATAGAACCCAAAATTATCTTAAGGGATAGGTGGAAAAAACTAAGTGGGGATCTATCAAAAATGTTTCAAAGTTTAAACAAAAATTCAGAGTGGTATTAACATCTGCAGTGGTCTCAAGGGAATGAAAGTACTGATGAAAGAACTGGGATATCTGCAATTATATTCAAGAAGTATGATGGGGTCAGATTTGAGAATGACATGATGATAATAACTAGCATTTATATAGAACTTTAAGGTTTAGGAAACACTTTACAAAATCTTAAGTTATTTGATCTTCATAACTACTCTTTGTGTGTGGGGGTGCTATTCTTATTCTATTTTATAGATAAAGAAACTGAAACATAAAGAAGTTAAATGAGTTGCTCAGGGTCATATGGATAGGCAATGCTTGAGGTAGGATTTGAATTTAGTTCTTCTAGATTCTATATCCTGTGGTTTAGCCACTATGGAAGTATTGGGATGTTTTCCATATTATACTGTTTTCCAATTAGCAAATGCTCAACCAAACACAATTATGTGTACACAAATATGTGTACAATTATGTGAATACAATTATAAAACACTTTTTACACAAAGTCAGATCTAAAAAACTGAAAAAAAATATCATTTGCTCATGGGTGCTGTGCTGATGTAATAAAATGTCAATTCTATCTAAATTAATTTACTTATTTAGTACCATACCAATAAACCTGCCAAAAATCAATCTATGGAGTTAGAAAAAAATAGCAAAATTAGTCTGGAAGAAAAAAAAAGGTCAAGACTATCAAAGGAATTAATAAAAAAATGCAAAGGAAGTAGCCTAGCCATACCAGATCTTTAGGTATTATATATTTAGATATTTTAAAGTGGTAGTCATCATCAATTCTGATGGACATGGCTCTCTTCAACAGTGAGATGATTCAAACCAGTTCCAATTGTTCAGTGATGAAGAAAGCTATACATACCCAGAGAGAAGCCTGTGGGAAATGAGTGTGCACCACAACATAGCATTTTCATGCTTTCTGTTAATGTTTGTTTTTCTTCGAAGGTTTTTTTCCTTTCTAGATCTGAATATTTTTGTACAGCAAGATAACTATATAAATATGTATCCATATATTGGATTTAACATATATTTTAACATGTTTAACATATTGGATTACCTGCTATCTAGGGAAGAGGATGGGGGGAAAGAGGGAAAAATTTGGAACAGAAAGTTTTGCCAGGGTCAATATTGAAAAATTACCCATGCATATATTTTGTTAATAAAAAGCTTTAATTAAAAAAAGTGGCAGTCATCAAAACCATTTGATACTGGTTAAGAAATAGTGTGGTAGATCAGTGGTATACAAGACACAATAGTCAATGACTATAGTAATCTACTGTTTGATAACTCCGAAAACCCCAGACTCAGGGATAAGAACTCATATTTGACAAAAATTGCCTGGAAAAACTGGAAAAATAATATGCCAGAAACTAGACAGAGTCCAACATCTCCCACCCTATACCAAGATAAAGTTGAAATGGGTTCATAATTTAGACATAAGAAGTGATATTATAAGCAAATTAGGAGAACAAGGGATAATTTATCTGTCATAGCTTTGGAGAAAAGAAGAATTTATGACCATTATGACATGCAAAATGGATAACTTTGATTACATTAAATTAAAAAGGTTTTGCACAAACAAAATCAGTGCAGTGAAGATTAGAAGGGAAGTATAAAGGTGATTATAGAAATTGGGAACAAGGTCCAAAGGGCTATAAAACTGAATATATATTTTTTATCATAAAAGAGGATAAAGGACCCACATATGCAAAAGCTTTGTAGCAGCTCTTTTTTGTTTTTTTTTTTAATTTTTATTTAATAATTACTTTATATTGACACTCGTTTCTGTTCCGATTTTTTTTCCCTCCCTCCCTCCACCCCCTCCCCTAGATGGCAAGCAGTCCTTTATATGTTGGATATGTTGCAGTATATCCTAGATACAATATATGTTTGCAGAACTGAACAGTTCTCTTGTTGCATAGGGAGAATTGGATTCAGAAGGTATAAATAACCCGGGAAGAAAAACAAAAATGCAGATAGTTCATATTCGTTTCCCAGTGTTCTTTCTTAGCAGCTCTTTTTTGGTGGCAAAGAAGAAGAAATTGAAGGAATGCCCATTAACTGAAGAATGGCTAAACAAGTTATGATATATAAATATAATAGAATATGATTGTTCTATAAGAAATGATGAGCAGATTGATTTCAGAAAAGCCTGGAAAGACTTATATGAATTGACACTGAGTGAAATGAGCCAAAGCAGGAGAACATTGTATACAGTAAGAGCATTATCAAACATGTTAGACTTATCTCTTTTCAGCAATAAAGTGATTCAAGACAATTATAATAGACTTGGGATGGAAAATGCAATCTGTATCCAGAGAGAGAACTATGGAAACTGAATGTTTTCAACCTTTTTTTTTTTTCTTTCTTGTGAATTTTCCCTTTCTCCTCCCCCCGCCCCCATTTTTGTTTCACAATAAAACCAATACTTAAATATGTTTAAGCTGTTTTGTATGTATAATTTATATCAGATTGCTTGCTGTCTTGGAGTGAAGGAAGTATGGGAAGAAAGGAGAAAAAATTTGGAACTCAAATTCTTATAAAAATGAATGTTGAGAACTACTTTTACATGTAATTGGGAAAATATTATAAGGAAAAAGAAGAAATAAAAAAAAAGGAATGGGGAGGAAAGAAAGAGAAAAGAATAAAATAAAAAGTACATAACAGAGAAGAAAAGTAAATCTATAAGAAAGCAAAATAAAGATGGACAATTCTTAATGCAATGTGTAGTTTTAATTATATAAACTTTTTTGAAATGGAAATTTGATATTTTATGAATCCTTCCTTAAGGTTCTGCTGTGCACATTATGTTTTTTCTTTTTAATAATTTTCTACTTCAGTTTTAAATTAACTAATTAATTAAAAAAAACTAAAAGATCATTTTGGCTGTTAAATTAATTAGTAGAATGGGTATATGTTGGTATGGATTTCTAAATGAATTTGTAAAAGAAGAAATTAAAATTATATATAAATTTGTGAAGGATATCAGAAAAATCTTTGAATTAACCTAACAAAAATATACATGTGACATATAAAACTAATCATATAGCAAAATTAAAAAAAATAAAGAACAAAATAACTGGAATATTCAACCTTCATAGTTGGGTCAGCCCCATATAATGAAGCTGAAAACATACTTCAAATTAATCTATAACCTTTTCATAGTATTATAGTTTTAGAATTGGAAGAATCCTGAGGCCATTGAGTCCAATACTCTCAGAGAAGTAAAGTGAAAAGAATACTCTGATACTATCTGTTTGATCCTGGATTGAAATTGAAATCTTTAAGTTCAGTGTTCTATTAAAATATTAATAGCATTTGTTATAGAATTAAACAAAATAACAATAAAATTCTTATGAAAATAAATATCAAGAATATCAGTGGAAATGATGAAAAGAAAAGGAGGAAAGGGTATTTCAAATCTTAGCTTTCAGATTATAATATATAAGGTAATAATTATCAGTTCAATCTGGCAGTAGGTAAAACAAAACAAACTTTAAAAATATATAATTGGAATAGATTAGACAATACTGCATTATAACCAGATATATCTAATAGTTTAATATTTGATAAACCTAGAACCACAAAATGTTGGGGAAAATATTTATTCTTCAACAAAAATTGCTGGGAGTAAAATGTATTGGAACTTGGTCCAAAATAAGAAGAAACAAAAATCTCATACCACACATCACAATTAATTGTAAATAGACCAATAATCTAAATATAAAAGCATTCAATAGAAAAAAAAAACAATCCTAAAGGACAAGAAATTATCTCATTCACAAATGTGAAGAGAGTATAAATACTTTTTTAAATAATAGCTTTTTATTTTCAAAATATATGCAAAGATAGTTTTCAACATTCACCCTTGCAAAACCTTGTGTTCCAATTTTTTCTCCTTCCTTTCTTCTTGCCCCCTCCCCTAGACAAACATGGGCAATTCTTCTATACCTATTCCGCAACCATTATTCTACACTAGAAAAATAAGATCAAACAGGAAAAAAATAAGAAAGAAAACAAAAAGCAAGCAAACAACAAGAAAAAAAGTGAAAATACTATGTTGTGATCTATATTTAGTCCCCTCTTTCTAGATGCAGATGGCTCTCTCCATCATAGGTATATTGGAATTGACTTTAATCACCTCATTGTTAAAAAGAATCATGTTAATCAGAATCAATGGTCGTCAGTTCATGTAAGTCTCTGCAGGCATTTTTGAAATCATCCCTCTGATAATTTCTTATAAAACAATAATATTCCATAACATTCATACATCATAATTTGTTCAGTCATTCCCCAACTGATGGGCATCCACTTAGTTTCCAGTTTCTTATCACTACAAAAAGGACTGCTATAAACATTTTTTCACATGTGGGTTCTTTTCTTTTTTTTATGATCTTTTTTTTGGGATATAAGATCAATAGAGACACTGCTGGATTAACAGTATGCACAGTTTGATAGCTTTTTGGAGGTACTTCCATACAGCTTTCTAGAATGATTGGATCAGTTCACAACTCCAAATAATGTATTAGTATCTCAGTTTTCCCACATCCCCTCCAACATCTATCATCATTTTTTCCTGTCATTTTAGCCAATCTGAGAAGTAAATAGTGGTATCTCAGAGTTGTCCTAATTTGCATTTTTTTGATCCATAGTGATTTAGAGCATTTTTTTATATAAGTAGAAATGATTTTAATTTCTTCATCTGAAAATTGTCTGTTTATGTCATTTGACCATTTATCAATTGGAAAATGACTTATACTCTTATAAATGTGTCAATTCTCTCTCTATTTTAGAAATGATGCCTATATCAGAACGCTGGGATATAAAAATTTCCCCCAGTTTTCTGTTTCCCTTCTAATCTTGTGTGTATTGGTTTTGTTTTTACAAAAACTTTTAAACTTAATATAATCAAAATTATCCATTTTGCATTTATAATGTATTCTAGTTCTTCTTTGGCCACAAATTTCTTCATTCTTCATAGATTTAAGAGGTAGACTACTCTTTTTTCTTCTAATTTGTTTATGGTATCACTCTTCATGTCTAAATCATCAACAGATTGTGACCTTATCTTGGTATAGGATGTTAGGTGTTCCTCAGTGCCTAATTTCTGCCATACTATTTTCCAATTTTCTCAGCAATTTTTGTCAAATACTGAGTTCTTATCCCAGAAGTTAGACAATACTGCATTGGGCTTAATCAAACACAAGATTACCATAGTGATTGGCTATTGTGTCTTATGAACCTAACTTATTCCACTGATCACCTACTCTATTTCTTGTCCAATAGTAAATGGTTGTGATGACCACTGCTTTATATTTAAACCTGGTCAGCTAAGCCACCTTCCCTCCATTAATTCCTTGAAATTCTTGACCTTTTGTTCTTCCAGATGCACTTTGTTATTATTTTTTCTAGCTCTGTAAAGAAATTTCTTGGCAGTTTGATTGCTATGACACTGAATAAATAGATTAATTTAGGTAGAATTATATATATATATATATATATATATATATATATATATATATATATATATATATATATAATTTTTATTATATTAGCTCAGCCTACCCATGAACACTTCATACTTGGCCTATCTATGAGTACTTGATACTCTTTCAATTGTTTAAATGTGACTTTATTTGTGTGGAAAAATGTTTTGTAGTTGTGTTCATATAGTTCCTGACTTTGTCTTGGCAGATAGATTCCCAAATATTTTATAATATCTACACTTATTTTATATAGCATTTCTCTTCATATCTCTTGCTACTGGACCTTGTTGGTAACATGTAAAAATGCTGATAATTTATTTGGATTTAGGTTGTGTCCTACAATGTTGTTCATTGTTTCTAGTAGTTTTTTAGCGGAGTCTCTAAGATTCTCTAAGTATACCATTATATCATCGGCAAAAAAATGATATTTTTTTCCTCATTACCTGCTCTAATTCTTTTAATTTCTTTTTCTTCTCTTAGTGTTAAAGCTGACATTTCTAATACAATATTGAATAGTAATGACAATAGTGGGCAACCTTGTTTCACCCCTGATCTTATTGGGAATGCTTCTGTTTATCCCCATTACATATGATGCTTGCAGAGGGCTTTGAGGGCTAGATTCCCCTGATCATTTTAAAGAAAATTTCATTTATTTCTATGCTCTCTAGTGTTTTTAATAGGATGAGTGTTGGATTTTTATCAAATGCTTTTTCTGTATCAAATGCACATCAAGAGATAATCATGTGATTTCTCTTAGCTTGACTATTGATATAGTCAATTATGCTAATAGTTTTCCTAATATAGAACTAGCCCTGCATTCCTGATATGAAGCCTACTTGATCATGGTATATTATCCTGGTGATAACCTGCTATAACATCTCTAATATTTTGTTTAAGATTTTTGCATCAATATTCATTAAAGAAATTGGTCCATAATTTTCTTTCTCTCTTTTGACCTTATCTATTTTAGGTATCAGTATCATATCTGTGTCATAAAAGGAATTGGTAGGACTTATTCTTTTCCTGTTTTCCCAAATAGTGTGCATAATATTGGAATTAATTTTCTTTAAAAGTTGGGTAGAATTCATTTGTAAATTCATCTGGCCCTAGAGATTATTTTTAGAGAGTTGATTATTAGCTGGTTCAATTCCTTTTTCTATACAGGGACTGTGTAAGTAATTTATTTCCTTCTCTGTTAATTTAGGCAATCTCTATTTTTGTAAGTATTCATCCCTTTCATTTAGATTCTCAGATTTATTGGCATACAGTTTGGCAAAATACCTCCTAATTATTGCTCTAATTTCCTCTTCATTGTTCATTTTTGATATTAACAATTTGGTTTTCTTCTTTCCTTTTTCTAATCAAATGAACTAAAGGTTTATCTATTTTGTTGGGCATTTCAAAAAACCGACTCTTAGTTTTGTTTATTAGTTCAATAGTTTTCTTACTTTCAAATTAATTAATCTCCTCTTTTATTTTCAGGATTTCAAATTTGGTACTTAATTGATTTTTAAATTTGTTCTTTTCCTAGCTTTTTTAGTTGCATACCCAATTCATTAATATTCTCTCTTTCTATAGAGATATAAAATTTCCTCTAAGAACTGTTTTGGCTATATCCCGTAATTTTTGGTATATTCCCTCATTATTATCATTCTCTTGCATGAAATTATCAGTTGTGTCCATGGTTTATTGTTTTACTCCTCTCCCCCATTTTTTAGGATTAGATTATTTAGTTTTCTGTTAATTTTTCTTCTTTTTTTTGCCCTGTCCCTTTATTATAGGTAATTTTATTGCATTATGATCTGAAAAAGATGTATTTATTATTTCTGCTTTTCTGCATTTGATTTTGAGGTTTTTAATGTCCTAATACATGGTCAATTTTTGTGTAGGTTCCATGTGCTGCTGAGAAAAAAGCAAACTTTCAGTCTCCATTCAATGTTCTCCAAAGATCTATCATACCTAACTTTTCTAAAATTCTATTTACCTCCTTAACTTCTTTCTCATTTATTTTATAGTTTGATTTATCTAGTTCGGAGAGAGCAAGATTGAAATCCCCTACTAGTATAATTTCGCTATCTATTTCTTCTTGCAGCTCTCCTAACTTCTCCTCTAGGCATTTGGATGCTTTACCACTTGGTGCATTTGTGTTTAGTATTGATATTACTTCATTATTTATGGTACCCTTTAGCCAAATGTAGTTTCCTTCCTTATCTCTTTTAATTAGATCTATTTTTGGTTTTGCTTGATCTGAGATCAGGATTGCTACCCCTGATTTTTTTTTTTAATTTTAGTTGAAGAATAATAGATTCTGCTCCAGTTTTTTTACCTTTACTCTATATGTATCACTCTGCTTTAAATGTGTTCCTTGTAAATAACATATTTTAGGATTGTGGTTTTTAATCCAGTCTGCTATCTACTTCTGTTTTATGACCGAGTTCATCCCATTCACATTCACAGTTAAAATCACTAACTCTACTTCCTGCCATCTTATTTCCCTCAAGATATGCTTTTTTCTTTCCTTTCCCCCTTTCCCTGTTCCCCAGTGTTTTGCTTGTGACTATTAATTACCTCCTTCAATCTGCCCTCCCCTTTTACAGCCTTTCCCCCTTTCTTATCCTTTCCCCCTTCTACTTCTGTTCTTCCTTCTATTATTTTCCTTTTTCCCCTCCTACTTCCCTATAGGGTGAGACAGATTTTTCTATCAAACCAAATATATCTGATATTCTCCCTTTGAGACAAATTTGATGAAATTAAGGTTCACATAATGCTTATCTCCCTCTCTTCTTTCCCTTAATTGTAATAGGTCTTTTAAACCTCTTCATATGATAGAATTTACCCCATTTTATCTCCCCTTTCCTCTTCTTGCAGTACAATCCCTTTTCCATGCCTAGTTTCTCTTTTATATAATCACAATGAAGTCAAATTATACCAACATTGTCTAAGTATATCCCTAACAAAGACATGGTTCTTAAGAATTAAACATATCTTCTTATATAGGGATTTCAACATTTTAACCTTTAAAAACAGGTTTTTTTTCTTGTTCTTTTGCCTTTTTATGCTTCTCTTGAGTTCTCTATTTGAAGATCAAATTTTCTGTTTAGCTCTGATGTTTTCATAAAAAATAAATGAAAAATTTCTATTTCATTGAATGTCCATCTTTTCCTCTGAAATATAATGTTTAATTTTGCTGGATAGTTGATTCTTGGCTATTTTCCAAGCTCCTTTGTCCTCCAGAATGTCATATTCCAGGCCCTTTAATCCTTTAAAGTGGAAGCTGCTGTGTCCTTTGTAATCCTGACTGTGAATCCTTGATATTTGAATTATTTCTTTCTAGTTGCTTGAAGTATTTTCTCCTTGACCTGATAATTCTGAAATTTAGTTATGATAGTCCTTGGAGTTTTCATTTTGGAGTTTCAGGAGGTGATCAGTGAATTATTTCAATGGCTAGTTTGCCTTGTGGTTCTGGGATATCAGGAACTTTTCCTTGTAAGCTGTTTTTTTTTTTTTTTTTTTTATTGTGATTTTCAGGTAGTCCAATAATTCTTAGATTGTCTCTCCCAGATCTGTTTTCCTGGTCATTTGTTTTTCCATTGAGATATTTTACATTTTCTTCTATTTTTTCATTTTGGGGGGGTTTTGTTTGATTCTTAATATCTCATTGAGTCAATAACTTCCATTTGTTCAATTCTAATTTTAGCAAATTATTTTCTTCAGTTAGATTTTTTTTATCTCCTTTTGAATTTGGCCATTTAAACTTTTAAATGAGATGTTTTGTTCACTGGATTTTTTTCCCCATTTCATCAATTCTATTTTTTAGGGAATTATTCTGTTTGCATTTCATCAATTCTGTTTTTCAAGGAGTTGTTTTCTTCTTCCTTTTTACCACATCTATTTTTCCATTTTGCCAAATCTATTTTTTAAAGAGTGATTTCCTTCAGAGAATTTCTGTGTTTCCTTTTCCAAAGCTATCATTTCCTTTCCCTATTTTTCTTCTGTCTTCTTACGATGCTTTTTGAATTCTTCCAGGAGAACTTTTTGAATTGGAGACCTCATGCTATCCTTTGAAGTTTCATCTGGAAGTATTTTGCCTTTAGTGTCCTCAGGGTTTGGGGTCTGTTCTTCCCAGTCTCCATAATACCTATTTATGGTCAGACTTCTTTTTGATTTTTTGCTCATTTTTAAAGGTTGAGGTCTATTGTTCTTAGGGCTGAGGGGAGATTTTTCTAAGCTTCCTCTACAGGCAACAGTGCTTCACACTGCCCTGAAGCCAACTTTCTCCTCCTGCTATGTAGGCATGGCCAAATCCTACTTGTTATGCTGGAGTACAAGGGCTCACTATTTGCCTTTTGTAGTAGTAGTACTGGAGGTCTCACAGATAGTCTGTTGATACACTGGCTTCTGAATCAGGACAGAGTAGCCAATGCTGCTGTACATTGGCTAAGAGCCTCCCAGTAGATTCCCTCATCACATGGAGGCCTTTCCACCATAGGCTTCCCTGGGCTGCCCTGTGCTGAGCTATGCTGAGCCACCCCCACTCCTTCCCCCTCCCCCTGCCAAATTGAGACAGACCTTTTCTAAAGTTCTTTTAAAATATCTTCTGTTGGAAATTTGTTACATTCAAAATATTTCTGGGCTCTGTCACTTCAAAACCCATTCAGAGGCTTCATCTGGTGTTGATTTGGAAGGAAGTCAGAAAGAGCTCAAACAAAGACCTGTCTATGCCTTGGCTATGCCTGGACTGTACACATTCTTAATAAGCCTGTAAGTTAGAGGAAATTATGATACAAAATACAAGAACTTGATTTTTTTTTAAAAGCATTTACACGACAAAGTTTTTTTCAGGATGAAAGAGAAAGAAACAAATGGGGAAAAAAGCAAACACTTGTGACAAAAAAAATTTCAAATGTAAAAGGAACACAAATTCATGAAAAAGAGCTTTTCTTCAGTTAGTAAGTGGCTAATGGATCTGAATTGACTATATTGAAAAAAATAGCAATAATTATATGAAATGCTAAAAAATCAAATAATCAAATTTGATTGAATTAAAACAATTTTGAGATTCACTTGACCTATCAATTTAGTCAAAAGAATAAAAGAAAGCAAAACAAAAAAACAAAAAAACAAAAAAAAACCAGGCCATTACACTGTGGATGGATTGGTGAATTTATCTACTTTTTTGTTAAGAAATATGAAATTATACAACAAAAGTCACAAAATATGCATTGCTTTGACCAAAAGTGACTAATCTGTTCCTGGGTTACTGTTAGCAAAAAAAAAAAAAAAAAAAACAAAAAAACAAAACAAAAAAAAAAACACTAACCACCAATCCTTTGTTGATGATTCACTCTCCATTTAACTAGACTTGTCCTCAGAGGACAAATGTATACATAGTGTATAGGGATAGGATTGGATCTGAGATTTAATTGATTTAGGAAACTCCCAGATGAAAAAACTCTACCATGCAGGTTGTCCCCTTCTCTTCAACTTGTAGTAGTGGAGAGTTACATAGAATATTAAACTTGCCCAGTATTACAAAGCCAATAAGTATAAGAGGTGATACGTGAACCCAAGTCTTATCTTAGTGTCTCTCAATCTACCATGCTAAGCTACTTCTCTCTAATACATGATCTAAATACATGGTACATGTAGGGTAATAGTAATGGGGAGCGGAGGCTTGGAGAATCAAGACAGTCTCATGTAGAGATAAAATGATGGAGTTGGGTTAGTTGATCTCTATGGTTCTTTCTACTTTTACATCTGATCTCCTGTTCTAGATGTCATTGTATGACAACAATCATTTCAACTCTTGGATTCTCAGTTTCTTTTTAAAATAACAACAAAATAAAGAAATTTAAACTACCTAAATCATAGGATCATTGTGAAGGGAGTGTTTTGCAAAGCTTATAATATCGAGATATGTGATTTAATATTATATGCCTCTGGAAAATGAAGGACATTTTCCTACTGTTATCCTGCATATATAGCACTCATGCCTTTGCTGCCCCTTGCTGGTGAGTTTTCTTTATTGCTCTTGCCAGTGACCCCTTCCCCCTTCCCAGACAGATCTCTGCTGCCCCCTTCTGAAAAATATACTCATAGAGTCCTTTTCTGGGTTCCATGAAGACATTTTTCCTGGGTCCCTGGTTGCAGGGTCTCTACATGCAGTAGGTGCTTAATTAATATCTGTTGTGTTCCATTACCATTATGATTTAGGAGTTACTTGATTAGTCTGGCTGAGATTACACTCTCCTCTTATAGCGCCAGGAAAATGATGTCCTTTCTATACACACAGAAATGAAATTACTGGGGCCATTTCTGCTGGATTTCTCCTCTGTAGTTAATTTCATCATGGCTTGATGATATTAACCATATTTTGTATATCTTGGAGATAGTCCCAGCTTCAATTCTGATTTCCTTCCCAATTTCTATTTTAGGAATAAGCATCCATTTTCCAGGGGAATACTCCCTGCAGGTTCTCGGACTAAAAAAGTATTCCACTGGGTCCCCTGGTTTTATGTTTAATACTAAGGTGGAATTATTTAGCTCAGCCTATGTTATCAGATATCGCCTATTGATTACCAGTATAAATCCATGAAGGAACTTTGTCTTTAAATAATTCATCTAAGATTTGAGAAGAGAATGCATATAAGTACAGGATGTACATTTTGGATCTCAGTTGCATAGCTGCACCATATTACATGTGACTTAGATGTGCAAGAAACATTAGAGATCACTCTCCTCCCCAAAAATATAAAAGAAGAAACTGAGATTAGGAGGGAGTCAATAGTTTGGCCAAGATAACATGTGTAGGGAAGAACCAAGAGTCAAACCCATCTCTAAATCCAATGATCCAAATCATTGCTCTTTTTCACTACTTTTATAGAGAAGTTGGATTTTTCAATCTTGTCGATATCTTATACTAATGATTCAAATGAATGAGTTTTTGTTAGCTCAATCATATAAGGAGAAAGTAGTTGGCACTGATTGGGAACTGGTTGGTATACTGAATTTGTAAATAATGTAAATTTTTGATTGAGAGGACATTGATTCATCCCATCTCTGATGTTTATTATCTTTGAGACTTAGGGCAGGTCCCTCAGATTCCCTGGATTTCTTCATATGTAGAATGTGGGGACTGAACCAGATATCCTCTAGGTCTCTCAGAAATTTAGATCTATGCTAGGCTTTTATGTTATGAATGTTATGAATGAATGAATGAACAATCTATTGGTACTATTTGGTGCCTTTTTTCCATTTGTTCTTTGATTCTCTACAACTTTTTTGCCAATGCACCTTTGCAGGGACTTCTCCCTTCTGCCTCATAGACCTATTCACATCTTCTGAATAGTAGTGGACTTCCCTAAATAACTGTACAGAAATGACAGTAGATTAATCTGCTAATCATCTTAATTATGTACCACAGCCCTAACATTGTGGTTAGTGTCTTAGGGGGATTTTCAATATGCAGCACAAATTCTAAGACTTTCTATGCTCTAGAATACCTTGTTTTCCTGACTATAATGATAGGGAAGTTGACTAAAGGACCTCTGAAATGCTTTTCAACTCGAAAATTCCCTGTACGGGTCTTACAACCCCTAACAGTAAGGGAGGCAGTATGGTACAATGGGTAGATAGAAGGATTTATAATTGAGATCCTGGAAATTGAATTAGATTATCTCAAAGGTTCCTTACAACTCTCAATTTGTAATTCTATTTATGCTATGATCCCATGATACATGTATGGATGAGAGAACAGGGGAGGATTTAGAAGATATCAAGTACCCAAGTGTTGGTGACCTTGGAATATGGTATTATTATAACTAGCTCTTTGTAAATATGTGCCTTGTCCTTAGGCAGCTTTGAGTGCAGCCCAAGGTCATACCGTTTCCTTGGGATGTACAATTTAGGGAACTTAAACACATAGATGCAAAGTAACAGAGATAACTAGATTTCCTAGCTTTATACTGCTTTGCCATGAAAAGGCATTTCTGAACTGTCTTCCTTTCCCTCTCTTCAGTATAATCAGCTATATATTCACAAGGCCAGTTTGTTTAGGAAAACTGGCAAAGGTACCTGGCTTCTCCGTGCTTCTGTATGTTTCCTAGAGGAAGCCTTAGAGTGAGAGAGCAGCTGGTGTCCTCAATTGGATCCTGGCAACAGCTACTGCCCTCTTGGTACAACATTTAATCATTCTGCCTCCCTGGTTGTGCTAAAAACTTGTTGGGTATAATCATAGAAGAGAGAACAGGCACTGTGAGATATGAGAGCAGAAGAAGCCCTGACTTCAACTTCAAACCATATCTTCATGCTATTAATTCATACTCAGGCTGCCATCTTGGTAATTACTCTTCTGTTCTTAAAAATCTACCCCTGTAAGTTGTATAGGGTTGGATGAAAGTACTCACATAAATACTCCTTTGAAATTTCTATTATTCCTGAAATTTCCTCTGGGAACACCATAGATATTCTAAAAATATAAGTATGTCCTCCTGCCTTGTACAATAGTTATTTGTGCATCAGTCATCTTCCTGAGTTGGTTACATCCTCCTTGAAGGCAGTTTGCACTTTATTCATCTCATCCTTTATAGGCACATAGTAGGCACTCAAATAGTTACTGGATTGAGTTGAATTGTCAATCCAGTAACAGTCAGAGAGACCAGAAAATATATCTCTAATGAGTGTTGCTTGGCCAACCCCCAAGTGCCTGCTGGAAACACCTGTGGTCATTCAACAGCCCCAGCTGCATATCTGCCTGATGTGAGTTAGGAAACAATTACGGGGGAACTTCTGTGTTCTGCGGTTTCTCTTTTTCCCAGAAGAAGAGACATTCTGGTATGTAATGAGCATCCGTGGAGTGTGAAATCAATCTGATTCATGGACAAACACCTTCCTAATGGGTTCTGAGCTTCATCATGATGAGTGATGAAGTTGTTACTTTGCTAGTAGGATAAACTCCATGCCGAGAAACTCATTGCTCTTGCTCTTCTTGCCTCAGCTTTAGGTTCAGTGAGATGTGTTTTCATGCTTGTCAGAGGTTTGGGTACATTAAATCGGTGCTTGCCTAAAGTGCAACAAAATAAGCCTTATGAATTCAATGAAGGATGTTACTATTTTTGTCTTATGATGGGGATGGAGATGGTGTGTGTGTGTGTGTGTGTGTGTGTGTGTGTGTGTGTGTGGTTGCTTTCTAAAGAAAATCTTTCTTTCTGACTAGGCAAATCATTTAACTTCTCTATACCAATCTCCTCAGATTAAAAAAAAGAAAGGTTTGGACTCAGTGGATTCCATCATCCCTTTCAACTCTAAATCTATGATCCTATAATCCTATTAAAACCTTGTGGGGGTAAGGCAGTTTTTAGCTTGAAGATAGAGTCAATTATTCTCTCTTAAAAAAAAAAAAGCTAAATTTAAATTTTTCTTTGTGTTATGGATACAAGGCTGGCCTTTGAGTTAGGAAGCCTTGGATTCAACTTCTGCCTCGGGGATATATTAAGGTATCACCACAAGTCATACGTTAATCTACTTAACTTTTCAGTCCCTAGGCAACCCAAGTTTCATCTGCTCGCTCTTGTTTCTCTTGTGAGCTCCTTGAGAGCAGGCACTTTTTAAAAGCCTTATTTGTATCCCAGATGTTTAGCTCAATGCCTGATACATACTAGTAAATGCTTATTGATTGACTGTTCTGTTTGACATTTAAATATTTTTGTAATATGGTTTCAATTTATTTTTTCAAACTGCTTTCTATTATTCCCTAACATGAATTCTCTATCCCAGTCACACTGACGTGCTTTCTTTTTCTTTGTTCTTCTCTCACCTGACTTTGCATAGGTTGTACCCCAAGCCTAAGGTGCCCTCCATTCTCAATTCCATCCTAGAAGGTTTCACTTTCTCTGCAAGATTTTTCCTGATTCACTAGATGTTGTTGTGAAGTCGGGTTACCCCCCTGGAGGCCTCAGAATCACCTGGAGTCAGGATAAGCAAAAGTCCTGGGTCTTTAGGGGGAGAGGTGAAGGGGATGGACAAAACTGCCACAAGCTCTCCATCAACCTCCCCTCTCCTCATCCTCCTCCAAAGTAACTCTGGCTTGTCTCACTCTACCCCCTAATCCCTCCTACGATTATCTGTATACACTATAAGATCCAGCCACTATGGAATAGTGAGAAGGGCCATTTTTCCATGCTAATAGAGTATTGTCCAATAGGTAATTAGCCTTAAGTGCTCGGTTGTCTGATTCCAGTGCATATATTCAGAGTTTCAGCCCTTTACATGTTGTTATTGTTTCCTCTGATATTTGTATTTATTTGCTATATATTTAACTTTGTATTTACTCATTTAACTACATTTTGTTTCCTCCCAATAGAATGTAAACTTTTTTGAGAGGAAGGAATGCTTCATTCTTGTCTGCTTGTGCCTGGCAACATAATTGACACTTAGTAGATAATAATGTTTATTTGGATTTAATTGAAACGAAGTTACAGATTAGTGGTTTTTCTGTACATAGGGAGGGAGTTTCTGCACTAGAAGTTCCTTAAATGCAGATTTTTACAGGTCTGTATAAAAAGAAAAAGAAGGAGACCATTACTATTAATTATAGCTAGATAATTGTATATCACAATTTAAGACTATCAGCAGACTTCAGGACTTAGGTAAACAGTGGTTCAAGTTTGGCAAGAAGTTAGTTCTCTGAGCTTCAATAAGAAGGAAGGAAACATATTTATTATTAATCTGACATGTATCAACTAAAATTTTTAAAATGATTATCTCACTTGAACCTCACAACAATCCTGTGAGATAGATGGTATTTTATTGCTATTACATAGTTGAGAAAATTGAGACAGTCAGAGGTCTAATAATGTGCCCAGAGTCACATAGCTAGTAAGTATCTGAAGCTAGATTTAAACTTAGGTTTTTTGGTTTCTGCACCTTGTACTCTATAGCTGGGCTTGCCATGTCTTTGTATTCAAATATCTGAAAACCTTAAGTTTTTTTCAGAATTCACTTCAGTTGGAGAGGTCCTTCAGTACCCTTAGTACTGAAGTATAGTACCCTTAACTGACCTGTCTTTCACAGAACAAGAGGACTAGGAGCTATTTCCACCAATGCCCTCTGCCTTTTATTAGGGAAGCAACTCTCTCTCTCTCTCTCTCTCTCTCTCCTCTCTCTCTCTCTCTCTCTCTCTCTCTATATATATATATATATATATATATGTATATATATATATATGTATATATATATTTACATAAAGCCTGTATGAAAATTGTAAAGGGCAGGATATTTAAGTCTCAGTATGATTGATTTAAACAAGGTGGTAACTAAGTAGAATTGATAAGACAATGATTATCTGGTTTAGCATGGTGATTAATAGTTCTCTAGTTCAATATGATTGAATTAATCTTACAACAAATAATGGTTCCCTAGTGATATAATGATTGGCTTATACTTAGTATGGTGAATGGATTTAATTGTAATAGAGTATTTAAGAGGTCAGAGTCAGACCTAGAGACTCAGAGACAGACTTGGAGAAGACAGAGGACTGGAGGCTGGAGCAAAAGCTTTCTGACTGATTCAGACTTCAAGACAGAGACTGTTGTGGTGATCCTCCTGCCTCCCCCACAGAAACCAAGACACATTCTGGAGAATCTCCAGAAAGCTAGCTGAGCCCTAGGCAAGGAGCAATAAAGACTTTTGGACTTTATCACATGGCTATTCTTGTGGTGATTACTCAGCTGAAACGAAGGGTGGTCCAAAGACCTCCAGAAAACTAACCAGAACATTACAGAAAATAGTATTACAATGAAGTAAGAGGAGGTTTGAGAATCAAAGAGACCTGGATTAAGTGTGACTTTTTACAGAGTATTCCTAACAACAGCAAAAAATCTTGTCCCAGGCTATTTTCTAAAACTTTAAGTTATAGGACAGTTTCTGAACTGTATTGGTCTGTCAATGAAATCACAGGTCTAGAGCAAAAAACAAGATTATCTTTAACCCAAGTATGATATTAAATATATAATTAATAACATATGAATAGTGTGACATTAAGTATATGATTAATTGATATATTAATATTAATCAACACAAATTAATATAATAAAGGGTGGCATTAAATATATTGAATATAATTAACTATAATTATCTATAACACATTAATATATAATTAATTACATTAATAATCAATTATGTTAAGTATTATATTATTACATTTAATTATTATAATAAAATATAGTATAGTATTATAATATTAAAATATCAGTAATTATGATAAATACTTATTATAATTAATTATATTAAACATAATTAACTACATATTGCCATTGTATTTTAAAGTTTTGCAAAGAGCTTCCTTCACAACAGCTCTATGACATAGTTAAGATAAGTGTGAGGTAGTGCAGTACAATAAAAGGAACATTGGGGTTGGAATTAGGAACTTGGGTTCCAATCCTGATCCTTCTGTTTTACTATCTTTGTGATCTTGGGCTAGTCCATCTTTTTGGCCCTTGATTTCTGATTGATAAAATGGGGATAGGGTACAACTAGGTAGCCACTGAGATTTTTTCCTACTTCCATGATCACATCTTTACATTCATAGTATCTCATACCCCAATGTCTTCTCTTCATTCATGGTCTTAGATGAAGCCCTCCTCAACACTTACCTAGACTACCGCAACAGCTTCCTAACTGGTTTCCTTGCTTCTAGTCCAGGTTTATTCTGAGGCTCAGATTAGATAGTGGATTTAAAGCACTTTGCAAACATTTGAGACATATATCAATGCCAGTTATAATGATGATAATAATGTAATAATAATAATTTTATATAATTCTCATAGCATATAACATATATCATATAATAAACATTGCATTCACATGATATTATATTTTAAGTAATAATTATCATTGTTATGATTATTAATCTCCACCCACCAGATCTGATGACTTCATTCCTTCAAGCTTTTATTGCATTCCTGTTGAGCTTGGATAATACAGCAATATAGGGGGTTGCTGATAAATGTTTAACAAGATTTCTCTTGGAGGGAAGGGGAAAGTGTATATATACCTCCTTTTAAATTTTATCTGCCTTATTAACACTTTCTTAAGTCTAAACAATCAATAAAACAATAACTCAATCCTTAATAAAGACTTACAAAGGGTAAATATACTGAATATTTAACAAGCTCAGGAGTGCTTTCCAGTATACATACTTTTCAGTTTATGCTTTAGCCAAACCAGCTTATTTGTTATCTCACACACAATATTGTACCTCTCTGTGCCCTGAGGCAAGTAGTCCTGTAAGTCCCAGGATATATCCTTCATTTATCACTGCCACCTCAAATTCCTAACCTTCAAAGCCCAAATCTAGTGCCACAACTGTTATTCAGTTGTTTTCAATCATATCTGACTCTTCATGACCCCAGTTGGAGTTTTCTTGGCAAAGATACTGGAGTAGTTTGTCACTTTCCTTTCCAGATTATTTTACAGATGAGGAAACTGAGACAAACAGATCAAATGACTTCCTTAGGGTCACTTACCTTATGTCTGAGACTTCCTCTTTTAATAAGTCATTTCTGATCTCCCTGTTTCTAATATTCTTTCCAGTTCCCAGCCCCTGCCAAATTACTTTCTTTATATTTTGTTTTTAATTTTCTATGTTCAGATTTTATTAATGCACAGAATATTTTATTTTTGTTTTTTATACCCTTAGCCCTTAGAACACAGAAGGTGCTTAATAAGTACTAATTGAATGAGTGAATTCTACTTTAAAAAAGAGGAAATTTAAGGAAGTGACCTACCCTTGGTCAAACAGTGACAGGCATTTAGGAATAATTAAATTGATTCTCACATATTAGAGAAGGATTAATCTTTTAACAGCTAGGTCATTATATAGTAAATTGACAGGAGGAAAAGTGTTTGATCTGGAGTCAGGAAACCTGGGTTTGAATTCCAACTCTGTTACTAGCTAGTGGTATGAGAAAAAATGAGAAAATGGGGATGATCTAACCTATACTATATCACTGCTTTGTTGTGGGGAAAACCTTTCCTTAAGAGGTATGATAAGACTGCAAAATATTGACCAAGACTTCTGTCCATAGGTAACTCTAGATAGATTTCTTGACCATTACTTTGGTTTTAGAAATACTAATGGAACAAAGACTACCAGTAGAATCTGGCCCCTCATCAACAAAAGACAGTTTTATTCATCTTAGCCCATTCACAGGTCCAGAATGAGGTTCCCCAGTATCATGACTAAAAACACTTGTCCCTTACAGAGGAAAGTGTGACTGAATGTTCAGAAGAAATAATTAGCCACTATGGAAATAACTGGGCTTTCTGATCAGGGTCCAGCCTGCTGTAAGATATCCCCCAAGTGGTGTTTAAAAATGCTTCTTGTAAAGCTCATTGTTGTTTTCTGACATAGAACAGTCTAATGCATTAGGGGAGTGTAGTACCTTGTTTTAATTTGCAGCACCTGAAAATTTGTTAACTGAGAGGTGGAGGAAAGCAACTGCATAAATCAAAGCATATGCCAAATAAAATAGGATAAATATTCTGTGATATTTAAGAAAAGATGTGAATTCTTTGAACAAAATATGATTTTCCCCCCCATAAATGTGGAAGAAGTAGGAAAATTGAAACATTAATGCATTGTTGGTGGAGTTGTAAACTGATCCATACATTCTGCAGAGCAATTTGGAACTATGCACAAATTCGCCAATTTAATGCAGCATTTGAGGATCACCAATTTGATATCTCGGGAATGTTAAAATTCAAATGAAGGTATACCACATATACTTTAAGGCTAACATTAGATATAGACACGGGAAGAGGGAATGACCCTCAGAGAAGGAGTGAAAAAAGAAAGGGATTTGGAATTTTGATAAGAAAAGAAAAAAGAGGAGTCAAAAATGTTAACTCCATTTAGGCTTGGACAGAAGTTTATTGATAATGCTGTCTGCATGGCTCAAAGGAAAGGATCATCATCAAGACAAAGAAACACATACCCAAGGAGCACTTCAGACTGGTACTCCTTCACTGGATGCTATAAGTCTAGAAACAAGATGGAACCCATTAGAGGGCACTTGATGCCCTCAGGAAAAGAGGAGAATTTCTGTGACTGTCAAATAACTTTGGCATGAGCCCATTCAGAATATTTTGTCAAACAAATTAAACAAAATTTATTCTCTATCCAATGTCTTGTTAGCCTGAGTGCTTGTAGACTTCTCCGAAAGATATGAATCAAATGGATATTTCCAAGAAAAACTCACAACACAAACTAAAAAGATATTTTGTTTTGAGAGAGGCTCCAATATGAATCCAGAGGAATGGGAGGGGAGTCAACTTGATTCAAAGAGGGAATAGTAAAGTTCTTATAGTTTCCCAAAGTGGAACAATTTAGGAAGGACAAAGCCACCTTATAGATAGACTCAAACTGGCTCAAAGGCACTGATTTGTAAGAAAACTAATTGAAAGATAGAGGCAAAGCATATTCCAATTCCATCAGAATTCATACCTATCTCTCATTATATCTACTTGATTAGTTAAAGAAAAAAAAGATTTGGACATAGTTGAACAGCTTCCTTTTGATAGCAGGTACTGTTGATCAAAGAGTCGGCCAGCAATATGTGTTTCCATATGGTGAAATGGACTGATTTGGAGAAGCCTACCATTTCACTTGATTTTCTTAATCATTCAATAAGTATTTTTTAAGCACCTACTATGCATCAGACACTGTGACTGAGTAGAGGCAATATAAATGTAATCAATAACATGATCTCTACTCAAAAGGAGTTTACAATTTGTTGGTGATGGTTAATTGTTTTCAGCTGTCCAGCTCTTCATGACCCCATTTGGGATTTTCTTGGCAGAACTATTAGAATGTTGGCCACTTCCTTCTCCAACTTATTTTATAGATGAGGACACTGAGACAGAAATAAGTGACTCACCCAACATCACATAGCTAGTAAATGTCTGAGGATGGATTTGAACTCTGGAACATGAGTCTTTTTGACTCCAAACTTGTTACTCTAATTACTGTACCACCTGGCAGTAGGAAAGTATATATGCAGAGAACATATGTACACATTTACACATGATTGCAATAAATTCATGTGACACACATACATGTTTTATATGCATGTTTTACATACATGTTTGTATATATGTACATATTGCTAGCTACTGACAACTTAGTCTTAATGCCTGCAGGTATTTAGACATTAAATGATTTACCCAGGATCATATAACTAGTAAACAAAATAGGAAGGACTTAGGTATTCTCAACTATTTACTATACCACACTGCCAACAGCAACATGACAATGATGGTGATTATGATAACAACTTCTGAAAGTTTTAACAAGAAATTTTTACAGCAGATCATGGAACAGAGAAATAGCTTCAACTGATATTCCCTTCCTCACCTCCCCCAATCTCAATAGATACTCATAAAACTTGCCAGTCAGGAATGGCTGTAGGGATGTTTTAACACTGTTGTCAAGGAATTGTGATTTAAAAAAAAATAGAAATGTCCTACTGCTAGGCTAATCCAGCAACTGGGGGAAAAGGCCATACAATGGGATTTTGCAAAAGCTGGAAGGAGACCAGCAGAATAAATAAAACCTCTTGTGAGCCCAGTAATTCCATTTAGCACAGCTCTCCCAGGCCAGAATGGATCAGCAGTCTCTTCTATAGAGGCCAGAACTGTGTGAGCTGCCATGGCTGGCTTTATTTGTGTGATAATGCTTGGCAAAGCCATTGATGTCGACAGTGTGGTTCTTGCCGCTCCACTGGTCAGAAGCCATGTGACATTTTGCAATATAGAAATCAGCCAACCATTTAGGAAAATCAACCAGAATTGTGCTCTAAATTACACTTTCACAGGACCTGTCATATAAGTATAAATAGTACTCCTATTAGGCAAGAAAACCATACTATAATAGCAATGTAAATAGTGTGATTTTCTGCCAGTAATTCCTGCTCCTTCTTGTGATTTCCTCCAGACATATCCCATGATCCTGGATAGCTGCCATGTTCCATGCTGGGAGCTCTGCATTCTAAAGATCATAGGACTGGCCTTCTAATGCACAGGGCCTGCTGAAGTTAACCATCTGAATAACAGTTTGGGCAAGGTGGGAAAATCCCATACTCTCTAAAGCAACTGGGAATCATTTCTGGAGAATAATAACAGCTTGTGATTTTGGAAGGCTTTCCCAAATTCTCAATGTATTACATTTGGAGTTGATCCCATTAACAGTACTGTAGATTGTGAAGATCTCAGGTGCCCAGACTTTTTATTTTTTTTAATCATGAGAACTATTTTGAAAGAAAAAAAGTCATGAGAAAAAAGAGAAACAGGGGAAACATGAATTATTGTGAGTTCCTCACAATAAGAAGGTAGCTAGAGCATTTAGTAGGCTTCTTTGTGTCAGGCTAAAAGAACAGATTTAAGATGGGCATAAATAATGGATTTATATGAAGAATTAAGTCATGGAGCAGTTTCCAGCTAATGATAATCAGTTTAATAGTTTATTGAGAGAAATATGGTCAAGGGTATCCTCTTCATCCTTGATATTCACTGACCTCTGGTCTTCTCATACATGAAGTATGCTTTGTCCCTGCTAGCTCTTCCTCTGCTTGGTCACTTTCTCCCCAAACCTCCATTCTAAGGAAAGTTTCCGGACCAGCCCTATCTGGAGTTCTCTCTGGGCTGTCTCAAGGCACTTTGCACTTTTTCCTCTGTAATCCCAGGTGCAAGTATGTATATATGCACAAGAATACAAATCAAACATTTACTGATAATCATAATTTTATGATCCCCACATTCAGTTATGAGAGATTCTTGAGTCATAGTTTAAGAAGCTGGGTATTTGAGCAGACCCTTTGAGTACCAATGCTCTAATAGTATATGGAACATGTAAACTAGGTTTTATAGCTACATCTGGTTCTTGAATCTTCCTCCTCTGTAACCTCTTCCCAAACTTGTTTACTGGACTGTGAGTTCCTCACAATAAGAAGGTAGCTAGAGCATTTAGTAGGCTTCTTTGTGTCAGATACTATACTCAGTGATGGAGAATCAAAGAAGAGCAATTAAGATAGTTCCTGCCCTCAGTAAGCATACATTCGAATATAGGAGCAAAACACATAAAGGAGAAGTGGAAAGGGGAGGGCTAGAGTGTGATGGCATGGTATGGAGATGAGTAGAAAAAGTACGCGATCTTGGGTCAAGACAAAATAAGATGAAAGCATACTTCTCAGAGCTTGACTACCTAGGAGCAGATTTGAAGATTTGGGGCATAGGATTTGTTGACTGACTGATCTGCACAAGCAAAGTGATTTCTCTCTAAAGAAAACAATCATCTCTCTGAAGCTCTGTTTCCTCATCTAGAAAATACTTCTGTTGCCAAGGAGGTTAAAGACAAAGAAAGCTCTCACCTACATCCCAATATTCTTAGTGGAGAACTAGAAACAGAATGGGTGTCTAGTGATTGAGGAATGTTAGAAAATAAGTGATACAAGGGTGTACTAAAATATTATGTGTAGTTAAAAATATGGATTATGGATAATTCAAGGAAACACAGGGAATCTATATGAAATGATACCAAGGGAGATATGAAGAACCAAAAGCGCAGTTTGCAAAATAAATGCAAAAATCTAAGTTGGGAGAGAGTAAAATAACAATAAATGGAAGCCAAACACCAAGACTCCCTGAGATTTGGATGGGGAGGTGAGGAAAATTTGGCTTAGCAAATTATAGGTAATATTGATGTCTTTGGGATAGGGACAGGAGAGGTTTCTATCACAAGAGTCAACGTGTCAGTGTATTAACTCATGTGAATGTGGCAGGTGCTTCGGGTTTTGGAGGTGAATGCCCTTTTTACTTGGGTAATGAGTCTCAATGCTGTGTTTTGTTATCCTTAATGATCCTTATGATGCATATACAGGAAACTATATTGTGATTGTGTTTCCTTGTGCAGGGCAGCTAGGTTTGGATAGAGTTCTGGACTTGGAGTCAGGAAGACATCTTATGTGTGCATATCTAGCCTCAGACATTTAATAGCTATGTGACCCTGGATAAATCACTTAACCCTGTTTGCCTCAGTTTCTTCACCTATAAAATAAACTGGAGAAGGAAACCACTTCAGGATCTTTGACAAGTAAGCCTCAAATTGAGTCATGAAGAATCAAACACAACTGAAATGACTGAGCAACAAAAATTCCTTGTGGGTCCCATGGAATAGGGAATGACATGAAAATCTTAATGGTAAATAAAATACCAGCTATACTTACATTGCTTTGGAGATTCTTGGGTTAAACTCTAGGTGGAAGCTAAAGTTTGTGATAAATTCATATAATTTTATATACTAATGATTCTTTTAAATGGAAAATTCTCTATACTAGTCCAGAGGGCCTGGGAAGGAAGGGGGAGGGAGTGAGGCAAATGCTTGCTGCAGTTAGTATGATCTAATAAATTACCTCCAATTATGGAGTTTATCCATCTACACTTCTTACCAGACAAGTGGAATATGTTTCACCCTCCACTTTCTCAATATATCTTTGCATTGGAGAGAAAACCCCTCATTTCATTACTCTTGTTTCATAGACAATAAGACTGAGGCAAAGAGGAATGGAAAGTGACAGGATTTGGAGCTGGAAGGAGTCTTTAAGGATAAGGACTGTCTCATCCAAACTCTTCATTTTATAGAGAAGAAAACAAAGCCAAAAATCATAGATCAACAGAATCTAAAGTTGGAATGGACCTCAGCATCCATCTAGTCCCATCAGTATGTAACAGGAATTCTTACTATAATGTCCCTGAGAAGTGGTTGTCCTGTTTCTGCTTGAAAACTTCCAATGAGAACTTCCTCATCACCATTGAAGGTAGTCCACTCCACTATGGGGCAGGTGATTGTTAGAAAGTTTTTTCTGATATCAGACTTTGCCCCTTTGCAGATATTGTCAAGTTTGGTTTTGCTCTTCTGATTGGTAAGTACCTTGCCTGAACTGCCATTTCAAGTAGTCTCCCTGCAATATTCTTTTCATTTCTAGCTCAACTTTTCAACATCTTCAGATCCTTAACAAAACATTCAGATTGTCTCCATTATTGCGCTTCCTCTCCTACCCTCTCCCATCTCCCACCTTTCCAGCTCTCTTTTTATTTGTGCCTTCTCCTATTAGAATGTAAGCCCCTTGAGGAAAGGAACTGTTTTCTTGTGCTTATATTTCAGCACTTAATTTAGAACTGGCTCATGATAATCACTCAAGGAATGGAATAACACTCTGTTTCTATTTCTTCTCTTCTTGGGGAGTAAAATAGAACAAACCTAATCTCTCTCTCTCATGACAGTTATTTAAATATTAGTTAAGCCCATTTTTCATTCCTCTCTGGAGCCTTTTCTTTGCTCCCCTACCCCAAGGTTAAACATATCCAGTTTTTTCAACCAATCTTCGTATAACTTGGATGAAAGTTTTTACATGTATATATACTCACAGAGAAATATACATATATATATGTGTGTGTGTGTGCGTTCAGGTCTGCATATATATATATATATAGGTATGTGTGTGTATGTGAGTCAAAGAAAGTGTTTCAGTAAATGTTTGGATAACTGAAGTATTAGCATATACCTATTCTAAGTCTGATGTTTCTCTTACTCTTTATTCATTTTCTTCTTTTGTCCAGGTTGTCTGTAGTAGACTGATGACAAAATCATTTCTGTTTCTACCTTTATTATTATTTATACATGTTTTCCCACTCTGATTCCTGATTTTCCTCATAAAAGTAAATCTTAATGTAAAATGCTATGCTCTTTCACCATTACCTACCCTGTTCCTTTTGTTTCTAAAAACTGTTTCAAACTCTATTATTTTATATCCCTTTTTTGGTCTGAATAGCTAAATTCGATTTATAGGAGATGTCATCCTGGGCTACATCCTGAGCTTCACTGTGTTTTAGAATACATTATTATATTTCTTCTTTCCTTTTCTAATAGGTATAGAATATCTTGCATTATTTGAATGTTCTTTCCTTTGTATTTGAACGTCTTTCTCCCATTGGCCCATAGAACTTGTTTCTAAATTGAATTGTTAAATTTAATTGCTATGTATCTTAGAATTTGGTGCCTTAGATTTTTCTTCTGCAGGTTATCTGTGAATTCTTTTGATTGAAATTTAAGTTTCTAAGTTCAGAAATTCTGGGCTATTCTTTTTTTTTATTATTACTTCTTTCATTATGATATTAAGACTTTTTGTCCTGTTATGATTTTTTGGAAGATCTATGCTACTTAAGTTATCTTTACCCATCATGTCTTCATGATCAGTATTTGCTTGCATAGGGAACATACTTTTCTTTTAATACTATCATTTTCTGCTTCTCTTCTTCTAGGTTGTCTTTCACTGCATTCCCAAACTATTGTTCTCTAATTTTTTTCCTGAGGCTTGCCATTGTAAAGTTTTTTCCCATCTGCTTATTATTTTTGCTGTGCAGGATAAATTTTGCTCTCATATTTCTCATTTCTCTTTTAAACCACTCAGGAATAGCATGTTGTACTTTCATATTGTCCTCAAATTCCACAGGGTCCTCTGCCTCATGAAACATTCAATCATTTGCCTTTATTTCACTGTTTATTCATAGATTCCTGAACTCATTTTCAAGATTTGAAAGCCATATTTCCTTCTGCTATTATAAGTTTTTCCTTTTATTTTATCTGTTTATGTTCAAGGTCTCTGAGATTCTTTCTTCCTAAAATCTTTGGTCCTTTCATTCCCCCCCCCCTTTGTTTCTGTTATCATCCACAAGTTCACTCTCCATCCTCTGATTATGGTTTTCTTGAGAACTGGATCTCAAAGCATCTCAATCTCCTCCCACACTTGGTAATCATGGCTCACTTGCCTAGGTCTCTGCCCTGATTTTTGGGTGGTCAAAATTAGCTCCAGCTGGATGCTATGCTCTTTTCTTCAGGCTTGGTTGAGTTTTTAGTCTCTCCTCCCCTACCTGCATGGTATATTCTTCTAGTGACCTGCTAATACCATTCTCTTTGTTTTTCACATCTCTGGTTTAACACCAGCAGGTATATTTTAGTACCCACAGGTTAGAACTTTGCAGAACTAGCTCTTCCATGTTTCAGTCTTTCACAGGAAGGGCAGAAGTTGCCCTTCTCCTCCTTAATACACGTGTAACCTTTGGTTAATCATGATTTTCTGAGCTTCGGTTTCTCCATTTGAAAAATGAACTTGGAGTGGTAGAGTTAAGCTCAAATAAAACTAGGTATCACTAATTAGTACATAAGGATCCTTCTAGGATATTGACTTAGTTTTGAAATGTAACATTATCTATGTTTTATATTTATCTTGTTAAATACTTCACAATTACATTTTAATCTATTTGGAAGTGATGTGGACTGTGTATGGATTGTGGACCACATGGTTGACATCTCTGGACCTCCCAGGTATCCTTCAGGTACATGGGTCCTGGTTCTACCATAATAGGTGGCAGATCCCTTATGTCTTCTCATCTTGTTCCTTTTTTTGGTCCAGGAATCAAATAAGTTCCATTAAAATTCAGTTTTGCATGTTAAATATTTCATGTTTGCATGTACTGATGCTAAAGATATATCTTCACAGAAAAATGTGTTTTGCATGTCACTGAAGCTTGAGTTAGCTTAGTTGGTGAAGTGGATAAAATGCTGAACTTGGAGTCAAGAAGACCCAAGTTCAAATAGCAACTCAGACATGCATTAGCTGTGTGACCCTTGGCAATTCACGTAAGCTATATTTATTTCAGTTTTGCTTCAGCTTTCTTAACTATAAAAGGAGATAAAAACAACAGGTTTGTTATAAAGATCAAATGAGATATTTGTAAATGCTTAGCACAGTCCTTGGCACAGAGAGAGTGCTATATAAATATTTATTCTCTTTTTCTCCCTCCTTTTTTCCCTTAACCTCTCTTGCTCTCAGTTACCTAATCTGTAAAATGGGAATGACAAAAGCACAGGATTATAGTGAGGCTCAAATGAGTTAATAGAGAGGGCTTCACTTAGAAGAAAATCAACTGGATTTAGGGTGTAGTCTTGCTGCCTTTTAAATTGATGGCCTTAGGCCAATCACTTCTTGTCTCTGAGACTCAGTTTCCTCTTCTGTCAAATGAGGTGATTGAACTTTATGACCCCTAAAATTCTTTTCAGATCAACTTATGGTTGCACAGTGACTAAAATGATTTTTTTTCTTCATTGAGTTATCTATTTATTATCAACTTTCTGCTTTGCAGGAAATCAGGAAACCAAGCTTTATCAAGGATTTTAATTGCACAGTTAGAAACATGCTACAAAAATAAAAAGGATTCAGGAATATATGAAATAAGTTGATTTATTTACGGTCTTTGAAATGAGGATCCACCCAGGGCAATCCTGATTGAATCCCTGCTTATAGACACAGGAATGAGCCTTTGTATTTACTATCCTGAAGTGCAAGGTCCCTCCTTTTTCATCCCAACTGGCTGGGAATGACAAAGTTAACAGACTTCCTGGTTTGTTACATGTTCCTCTTTGACATATTTCCCCTCTCTCATCATACAACCCCTGTTCAAAAATGGTGGAAAACTCGTCCTGTGGGGAGAAGTTACTATTGACTCATTAAGCATGTGCATTCAGTGCTTGTAGTTACCTTTCACCCATTTCTTGTATTTGTTTGATTGATTTTTTTCTCAGTTTATCAGTTCAGTGGCTTAATATCTTGGTTTTTTTTTAACAACTAACTTGGTCAGCTGATATGATTTTTCTCTAAGTCTTTGTCCCTATATGGAAATACAATTCTATAGGTTGCTCATGTACACTAGGACATCCAGCTAAATATTAGTGGAATATTTAAGTTATTTCTCCCCCAAGAGACAATAATATGACTCTAAGACCAATTTAAAATTGATCTGAATCTTCCTGGCCCGTGTTCTTTAGGGATGTAGCTCATTTCAGTCATAACAATGACTGACTGCCACCTTCCTTTTTTTCAATAAAACTATGGGAAGAGATTTTTTTTCATTCAAGAGATTCTGAAGCCAAGGTGAATGGAGTAAAAACCAGAGGGAAGTTTATTATGTGTTAAAATATAAGCTTCATTAAGGCAGGTGCTTTATCAATTTTCTGTATCCCCTATTACAAAAGTCCAGGGTCCTATGCATAATATGTACTTAGGGATTGTTGAATTGAACTGTATCTTCTATCCCTTGTAACTACTTGCATAATGTTCTGCAGTGTAGCTAATTAACCAGTGTTTCCTGAATGGGCTTGTTATTGAAGTTTTATATCTTCTCCAGTGGTAAGTATAATGCTTTGTAAATAGTGATGCTTAATAATTGCTTTTTGTTAAACTAGAGCTGTTATTTGAAGCTCAAAGTACAAAGAATTACGCTAATTTTACCTGTATTCAGAACAAAGAGACATTTGCTAGGCAATGGGGGTTATAGAGGAAAGAGTATAGGATTTGGTTTTGGACTTGGAAATTTGAGTTCATTTTCAAAGAACTGTACAACTAGAGTTAGAAGGAACTCAGAAGCCATATGATTTCATTCCCCTCTTCTTTTTACAGATGAAGAAACTGTAGCCCAAAGAAGTGAAGTCACTTTCCTGAAGTCACACAGGTAGTAAGAGTCAGAAGTGAAATTTGGACCAGTGTTTTCTAACTCCAGAGGCAGTGTTTTTCCTACTGTATTACCTAGTACACAAAACCTGATAGCTTTTTGAACAAAGGTAAGTCACTTGAGCTCTTCATTTTTCAAGTTCCTGATTTGTAAAATGAAAATTCTTGCGCTACTTGCAACTGCTAGGGAAATGCATTTATTATTATTTGATTTGTCTGACTATCAAGATAATTTACACTTTATGATGTCAGATACATAAATGGTTTTATTAATACTATATATATTTTGTAATGGAATTTTTATTCATCATCTGGCATATAATGCCAATAGAAGAGAATCATGCTAACTCTACCAACAGGATGTCCCAAAATCTTTGGTGTGCAAAGACTTTTGGGACACCTTGTATAATGTCAATTATACAGTCAGCAATTTACTGAGTACCTCTTATCCACAAGGTTCTATTTTAAGTTTTGAGAATGCAAAGAAAGACCAAAATAGGGAACTCTGCCTTTAGGGAGTCCTATTCTACTTAAAGAGACAATATGGAAATAATTAGGTGGTCTTATTTTGGAAGAAAACCGATGATGTCATGGGGGTGATGGCTTGTACAAAGCTGTCAGCCTCGGATTCTTCTAGAGTCATTAAAGTCTAGTGGCAAGACAAGTCAAGATGAGCCATAATGGCCCAGAAGGCAATGGATGATCTTGGCAGCTTTTATGTCTGACCAAATATTAATCACTCTACAACTTCAGCCACCACATGGTTATTGGAACACATAATTCTCATTCACTCTTTCTGCTGGGGGAAGTCTTTACATGCTTGGGGTAAACATCCTCTCACTCACCATTGGGTTTGAGGTCTATCAGTTATCCTCTGCTGAGATGGTTTTACCAGGGTTGTGGCTGCTGTCCTTGCTACAGCTTTTTGGGAGTCACAGATGAAAGTTGGATGATAATGGACACCAAAGATGGATGAATAGCCCTGACAAGAGCCTGTCAAGACCACAGGTATCGTTCCCTCCTGAATACCACATACACTCCAGAGAATTAGGGACATATAAGATATATGCAGAACAGATGGAAGGTGATATCAGAAGGGAAGACATTAGCAGCTTGGAAACAGGGGACTAGGAAGGATTCAAAAAAAAACTAAGACTATGACATGCAAAATAATGAACCACAGGATCATAAAATCTCCAAATTAGAAGGACCTCAGAGGTCATTCAGTCTAATTTTTAACTGAACTCAATTTCCTTTTAAAAACTTTTCCCACAAGTGCTCATCAAACCTACACTTGAAGATGTATAATGATATAGAACTCCCTTTCCCTCTCCTCCCATTTCTCCCTAAGGGAGACTATTCCACTTTGGGCCAGCTCTAATTGTTCAGAGGTTTTTTCTTTACATCAGAAATCAGCCTCTTTGCCACTTCTGCCCATTAATCCTAGTTAGTTCTGTCCTCTGGGGCCAATCAAGTCCCATCTAATCCCTCTTTTCAAATGTTAGCCCATCAGATATTCCACTAGTAGATTTCTAATTCGGTTGAATTAATTGAAATACATGTTACCTTTTGGGATAATAGTTATTTTAGCCTCCTTATGTGATTCAAATGAAAATGGTTTATATTTTTTATTGAATGATTTTATTCTTAATCATTTCTTTAAATTATAAAGAATTCATATAGTTAGTCAAAATGTTAATACATTAAAATAAAATTCATTTTGAATTGAAGATTGAGAGTGTTAAGAATAGTTTGGCCATGTATGAATTTGGCTACACAAGTATGATAACTATATGATACTACAAATATGCTACAACATTTTTGATCAAATTTTTTTCTTTTAAAAATGTGATTTTCCCCCTCTTCCCGTTAACATACACAATGAAGTGTGCTGAATTTATTTCAGGAGCAAAAAAAGGACTGGGTTCTGGTCTTTGAATCACAAATTAAGAACTAGAAGAGATTTTAAAGGTCATATAACACAACCTTTCATTTTACAGATGGGGAAACTGAAGTCTAGGCCACAAAATCATAGAGCCAGTGGCAAAACCAGAATTTTAAACCCATAGTTCCTTATCACTATCCCCAGTGCTTTTTCCATGAAACTATACCATATGATTTGACAGGCTCCAGTGGTGAGTGGTATGACAACATGGGTAACTTTACCTGGTAAACAGAAGTCTCACTCTGAGAAAAGAGGAATAGAGGATAGGACTGGGTCTTAGACAACAGGTAAAAACATCCAGTTACAATGTCCCTTCTCTATTTTATGTCTTTAACTATCACCTTTCCAATGTTGGCCATTTATTGGCTAGTATTTCATAAGCATATATTAAAGTAAGCTGTAGATAAGAAACTATACCCAAAGTCTATCAAACTGTACATACCCTTTGATCCACCAGTGTCTCCTTCTGGACCTATATCCCAAAGAGATCATGAAAAAGGGAAAAGGACCCACATGTGCAAAAATGTTTGTAGCAGCCCTCTTTGTAGTGACAAGGAAATGGAAGCTGAGTGGATGCCCATCAGTTGGAGAATGGCTGAATAAATTGTGGCATATGAATGTTATGAAATATTGTTTTATAAAGAAGCAATCAACAGGATGATTTCAGAAAGGCTGGAGACACATGAACTGAGGCTAAATGAAGTGAGGAGAACAAAGAGAACACTATACATAGCGACAACAAGATTATGCAATGATCGATTTTGATGGATGTGGATCTTTTTAGCAATGAGGTGATTCAGGCCAATTCCAATAGACTTGTGATGAAGAGAGCCACTTGCATGCAGGGAGAAGATTGTGGGGATTGAGTGTGGATCACATCATTTCATTTTCACTTTTTTTGTTGTTTGCATTTTGTTTTCTTCCTCACTTTTCCCCTTTTTGATCTGATTTTTTTTTTTTGTGTGTGTGTAACAAGATGGTTGTGAAATATGTATAGAAGAATTGCACATGTTTAACATATATTGGATTACTTTCCATTTAGGGGAGGTGGTGGGGAAAAGGGAGAGAGAAAAAACTGGAGCACAAGGTTTTGCTAGGGTGAACGTTGAAAACTACCCATGCATATGTTTTGAAAATAAAAAAAGCTTTAAAAATAAAGCTATGGGAGGTCTAGGAGGCAATATGGTATTGTCAACGAACAAAAGGAGCTGGATTGGGTGCAAAGAATACTTTAAAGGCAAAAAAGTTCTGACTTTCCCAGAAATAGGTTTTAGGACATTAGGTCTGGAAAGAATCTTAAGAGAATATCTAGTTAACACACTTCATTTTACAGAGATTTAACTGAGGCCCAGAAGGGAAAATCATCTCTTGAGGTCCTACAGGTAACAAATGGGAGACTTTAACTATTTCTACCCTATCACCTTGCCTCTGAATACTTGTTACTGAAAATTTTTGATCTTATGGAGTTTTCCCCTCCAGATAGAAAGTAGGCTCTTTGAGGGCAGGGGCCATTCTTTGTTTCTCTAGTGTATAGAACACTAGTTTTCTCAGCTGTAAAATGAGGGGATTGGACAAAGTGGTCTCTAACCTTAAACTCTGTCAATCTAAGACTCAGGGGTCCTCAAACTTTTTAAATAGGGGGCCAGTTCACTGTCCCTCAGACAGTTGGAGAGCTGGACTCTAGTAAAAACAAAAACTTTGTTTTATGGGCCTTTAAATAAAGAAACTTCATAGCCCTGGGTGAGGGGGATAAATGGCCTCAGCTGCTGCATCTGGCCCACAGGCAGTTTGAGGACCCCTGAGTGATTTGAAATTCCCTTAATTCCATTTCAGTTTCTATAAAGAGTTGAAGGATCCTTATTCCTCTATGATCTTAGGACCTCATTTGGGATTTGTTCTTTATGGGACTTCATTTTTCTTCCCTAAAATGGAAGAGTTTGGAAAATTCTTGAGATTCTTTCTAGTACTCACAAAGCACTTTAAGGTGGTTTTTTCTGAGGGAGAGGAGCACTTCAATCTCCCTTTTAGTTCTGTTCCCAAAGGCTGCTGATTGCTATGAAAGGTTGCCTGTCACTCTCATCCCCTAGGAATCAGATTTCTTGGTTGCCAAGCATGAAGAAACAACTCATTATTCTTGATTGCTAGATACTAAAGTAAGTTTAAAAAGAAAGCTATCTAAGGACCTAATTCCTCTAGATAGGGAAAGTCTCTGTCTCTTCTTCCTCACTCCTGCTACTGAAGGTGCTTTTCATGACCCTTGCTTGGTTATGCTAAAAAAAAAACAAAAAACTGAGTTATATCTTTAACTATATATATTCTAATGGCGACAAAGAACTCACATGCAGCTACAACTTGTCTATATTTGAAAAAAAAAACCTCTTTTATGTTTTCTGGGTTGGCTAATTAAAATGCCATGAGAAGAGCACATTAGCTATGTAGTGTGCTTGAACCATGAGATCACATTAGTCTTAATAACCATGAGGAAACTTCTAAAACTACTCTTGCTTTCTTAATGCTTTTTTTTTTTTTTGAGAAAATAAAATAGCACTACTTAGATAATAACGAAGGGGGAAAAGTCAATGGAATGAACTGAGCAGGATAGAAAAAAATTATTTTTATTCATTGGTACCAGAAAAAGTCAGAGTATTGAGATCTGGTAGAAGTTCAGCATAAAAATTCAAGGAGCTGGAAGAGAAAGAATAAACACTGATCAGAAGAACAAGAAGCATTTGTCACAAGTCATGTTTGAAAGACAAAAAATGTTGGGGCAAAATGGGAACCAAAATATACTTTAAAACATTCGATTCCATAAGAAATGTTCTACTGGGCCAGATTCATGGTTCATTCAGTCCCATACTGTGTCTCTGTTAGTAATCAAGGTTTTTAAATCATTTCCTTTAAGGACTTTTACAATTTAATTGTAAAATTACAATTTTATTTATCTTTGTTAAATATTTATGTTAAAAGCTGGGTTATGTTTGGTGCTACTCTGACTTAATATCTTAGTGTTTAGCTCAAGAAATGACCTTTCACAATATAAGAACAAACTGAAAATCTTTTTAACCAAGATTTTCCTACCATTTCCCTTCTCTCTCTATCCCCTTTACCTCTCGACTACTTTCTCTCTTGTTTCTCCTTCCCTTTTTTCCCTCCTTTTTTCTTCCCTTCCTCCCTTTTCCTCCCTCTCTTTCTCCTTCCTTCCTTCCTCTCTCCCTCCTTCGCTATTCCTTCCTTCCTTCCTTCCTTCCTTCCTTCCTTCCTTCCTTCCTTCCTTCCTTCCTTCCTTCCTTCCTTCCTTCCTTCCTTCCTTCCTTCCTTCCTTCCTTCCCTTTCCCTCCTGTCTTCCTTTTGGTATAGAAAGAATAAACTCCTCTTTGGAGTTTAAAATTTTTAAATCTGATGATCTGTAAATTATGTTTTGAAAAAAAAATTAGAAAAGCCACACGAGCAAAGTTTATAGATTTACCTACAAATTATTTTATAATTTAAGATTTCAATCTGCACAAGGCAAGCATATATAAGTATCAGTGGAAAGAGACATTTAAGTGTATTATGACAAACTTGCAAGCATTTGAATCTACATCAGAATAAAAAGATTCTCGAAAATTTCATTTAGCCATACCTATTGTCTTGTCTGGTAAAATGTTTTTAATTTTATTTCTAATTTTTTTGTATTAATATACACATTTTCCAATAGAATCTTTTTGTGATCCCTTCCCTTGGGGATGGAGGCAAACCTGGGTACTCAAAGCCTATGCAAATTCAAGGTCGTCAGGGGAGACAATGCTATAAAAACTCAATGCTTAAAAATCTTTCCTGACTGGCTGGTGTGTGGAGCAGTCAGATCACAAAGTAGCCAGTCCAAAGCTCTGTTAAGTTTGGAGGTGCTCATTTATTACAGGAAGACTGGCCACCAGGAGCTGATTTTGTCTGCTACTCCAATACCTGCTGAATAAAGGATGGGATTGTACTCTCACAGATCAAAGATGTGAAATAAGATACAGTATTTACAATTTTTGTTTGATTCCAAAAATGGTTACAACTTTTTGTTTTTAATCTGTTGACTGCTAGAGAGAACCACCATGGAGGCAACATGGTATAGAGAACAGAGTTCTGGACTTGGAATCAAGTAGAACTGTTTTCAAATCACACCTCAGGGCAGAGCCAACATGGAGGAGAGAAGCCAGGAAGTTGCCCGAGCTCTCCCCAGTTTCCCTTGGAAACCGCTAAATCAAGCTTTTAAACAGATTCTGGAGCGACAGAACCCACAAAAAGAAAAAAGGAATGAAACAAGTTTCCAGCTTAAGATAACTTAGAAGGACTTCAGGAAAGGTTTGTCTCATTTGAATAAAAGGGGAGCACCGTCCACTGTAGATGTTGGCTGGGCCAGCCAGCAGGAGACCCTGAGTCACAGCACAAATAAGCAATGGGAAGCCTCTCAGTCCTGGCTTAGCAAGCCAGCAGTGATGCTTCCAGCCCCAGTACAGAAGGCATATTGGAACCCCAGCACAACAGTGTAGTGCAGTGGAAGTTGCCAACACCTCGGACCCCACCATGCAAAGCCAGTGACCGGTCCTCTGTTTGCTAGCACAAATTACACCTCAGACACTTACTAGTGGTGTGATGCTAGACACAAGTCTCTCTCTCAATTTCCCCATCTGTAATATGAATGAATTGGACTTGATGGCCCCTTAGGTCCCTTTTAGCTTTAAATAAATGATCCTGAGATCATGAGACCAGGTACTGCTACTTCTATTCCTTGGCAATCAAATGCTATAAAGTTAAAACAATATGCCACACCAAAAGAGGACATTTCACATATATTTGTAACAAGGAAACAAATTTATTGATTTTAAAAGACAAGACACAATTTTGTTTTGAAAAACACAAGAAAGCTAGCCTGAGTTCAAGTCTGAAATATTCAGAAAAATCCTACTAATATCTTTAGTATGTTCCAGTCATTTGTTTAAACAACACACTAAAAGTTAATATATATTTTTATAATTATAAAAGTTCCCCAGTTATTGTACAGTACACAATACAAATCGCCCACAAACTATTATTTAGCTCCTGCCAATTTTGAGAGGACATGATATACTAAAAGATTTAGCATTTCTCACAAAAATCACATCAGGAAATACGTATTTACAAAATCAAATACATTATACAAAAAAACCATCACATGTTATTCTGTAAAGATGTTTTTAAATAATTAAAAAGTATATTCAACTGTAGTCCAAAAACTGGAAAAGAACATTACATTATCTCACACATACAATCTCTACAAAAAGTTGCTTACCTCATTTACATAATCTATTCAGTCGATTGTAAAAGAAATGTTCAAATATCTCCTAGTGTTGCTATGTTCCTGTGCTTGTGTGACTGAATAATGTAATCTGCCACTTACTAAGTGAAATTGAAATGATGGCACTGAAAAAAAAAATACAGTATTTTAAAAAAACACAATGAAAGAAGTCACCTAGAAGGTACGAAAGCCCTGAGTGATAGTAGAATTACTGATTGGTAAGCACTACAATTAACCTAATTAAAAGTTTATCACCTCAGGCACAAATTTCCATGTTTTCTAAAGGCACTCACTTAAAGTTTCTGTAACCATTCATGATGGTTGCTACTATAGGTCCAAATTGATGATGGAGATGAGTGGAGAAAAAAAATTTGCTTTGGTACAAAAGATGCTTTTTAAACGAATAAAATTCTATACCTCTTTATTGGGTTATTTAAAATTGTATTCAGGAAGTTAAAACAAGGCAATCACTACTCAAAAATATCAATTTCTTGCAGGAAAATTTTACTTGGTTGTCAACAATCAATGGGAAGCTTTGTCCTCCCAAGAATCATAATTCCTCTAACTGAGATTTATTGGTGAGCTAGATAAACAATTCTTACCAAAGATTTCATTACTCAGGGCTTCCAATCCCAACACCATAATTTGTTTGAAAAAAACAAAGGAAAGTGGGAAAAGAATCAAAATCAGAACCAAAGAAAAGAACAGACAAAACACCTTTTGAAAATAAGGCATATCAGAGTTTACTTCAAATGAAAACTAGGCAGTCACTTTGTAAGTGGCTTTTACTATTTTTAAGTAAAATTGGTAAACTAAACTCAGGTCTACTGGCACATAAAATCACTAGCAGCAATGATCAAGGCATGCAAACTGAGAAGCATTTACAGTAAATTATTATGAAGAATTTTTTTGTTTAAAAAAAGAGTGTTAAATTAAAACCCTTTGAGTATTGCATTTGTTTTAAACTAATTTCAACATGTGAATAATTTGCATGGTTTGACTTTCTAAACTGCCTAAAAAAAAATCCCCAATGTATCCAGCATACTTGCACTATACTAGTGATGTGATTTTGCTGGACATCTTACTAGGATACGTTCTTCTCTGCACCCTGCCAGGCCGAAATCTCTGCAGGCAACCCCATTCTTGGGCCTGATTGGAACAGGGGACAGAGGGGACCAAGTGCACCAAGAGTATCCCTTGAACAGAATCCACTGCTGTGTAGTAAACTGACATCTACAGATGTCAAAAGCAGAATACATAGCATAGCATCTCTTGACAGATGAGCCTAAATCAAGTACCATTACTCTCCATTCTATCTATATATGATCTTTATGACAAAATACAAAAGAATCATAGCATGAATGAAATTATGTCCACTATGGATGCATTCCCGAACGTTATTCTGTGAAAGATGTAGCGGTGATCCGCCTAACTGCCTGGCAATAGTTATCTTTTCTTTAGTTACTAAAACTCCTCTTTCATTCCTAAGGCTTCACAAAGACTTGTACATTGCAGTGCTAAGTAAATGAAACTTGAAAAAATAAGTCCAAAAATTCAAATTCATCTTTTTTTGTATCCTACCTTTTCAAGGCAATCTACCTTCCATGTGTGGTTTTCAGCTATGACATAGGTGTACAGGCCCACAGATTTGTCCCCCTTTCCTAGATATTTACATGGTTTGAAAAAGTGAAAGTTCTAGTTTGTTGTAAACAGTACACATAACTTGGATGGCAGTGACTATTTGGGAAAAAGTATCTCGAGCCCTCTTCCAGAAAATTATAAAATGTATAGAAAATGCAAATATTAGTCTGGGAACTCTCTTTCCTCTCTCTCATGCAAGTATTAGTCTGGAACTCCTCTTTCTTCTCTCTCTCTCTCTCTCTCTCTCTCTCTCTCTCTCTCTCTCTTTCATGCCAATATTAGTCTGGGAACTCATCTTTCTTCTCTCTCTCTCTCTTTCTCTCTCTCTCTCTGTCTTTTTTTCCAACAATAATTAGATATTTGGATATATAGAGTCTTTTAACCAGACTAGTTAAAATAAATGATGCAAAAGGCTTTTGTCCCCATTGTATATCTTACAATGCTCAAAGGGTTAATACAAGGTAGTAATTACATCAAATGGATTTTTCTAACACTAGAACTAAGTACTGAGTTATGCTCCTATCCCAATTTTCTTCAAATCACCGAACTAGCAGAAACACTCAGATCCCACTCATTGACTTGTTCTAACTGTATACACAGAGGTTGTCCTATTCTGTAGAGACAAGGCCCAATTTTCAGAAAAGATGACCACATTTGCCAAATTAAATTGTTCTTTCACTTTCTGGAATGAATTTTATCCAAAATTTACAATTGTTGATCACCAAAACATTAAAATAATTCAAAGATTATTTTAATATAATTTTTGGGAGAAGGGTTGATATCACAAAGGTCAGCTTGGTTGTTGTAATCACTTCCTCAAATTGCTCATGAAAGAGAACTGCCAACCCCTTTCACTTGTGTCCACATGGTGAGGACCAAATGTCACAATAACCGACACATTTATTTAAAAAATTCAAATCATCAAGAGCATAACATTTCAGATACTTTAAATACATCATCTGAAGAGAAAGGAAATATGCCCTAGCCACCCCTTGTGGAGACTGGGCTTGGGGGAAAGCATTCATGGTTACCATCTACAGACCACATACATGCCTGAAGGACGCTCACAGCACTAGACGAGAACATGTTTGTTTTCCCTCATTTATGAATCCAAGGCAGGCATGCTGCACACGACTCACTTTACACACACCGCATTAAAACCATTTTCTTAATGTTCAACATTTAGCAAGAGGGACACAAGCTGTGCGGTGCAGTACAAGAATAAGCAGAGAAAGGAAAACAGATTGAAAGGGCAATAAGATCAATATAGCGACTTCAGAGTTAAAAGAATGACACATGGTATCCACAGAAAACTTTTGAAAACTGAGTCCTGTGTTTCAGGGAGAAACAATCTGCCAATTTAAACATCCCTTCCCTCATACCCTACTCCTTCCACTCTTTTGCTCCTCAATGCTCACTGTTTTCTTGGATCCTAAAGTTTTGGGGTGTGTAGTATAGGTTTCAAACAAATAAAATGCATCATATTTACTCTTGAGGGCTAGAAATGTCTTTTATTAATCTCCCAAATTAATGAATTCTACCCATCTGTTGCTCTCTGAAAAAATAGGAAGTTTCCCCATGAGAACTTTATTTACATAGCTCACAAGGTTCTTTTGGATTATAACATATAATATCATTATAGATTATAAAATCATAATAATCTTATACATCTATATAGATTATTAGTGCTGGATTGTAACCCCAGGTGAAATGGAAAGAAATCCTTTCTTTAAATCTATACTCCATGTACAAATATGTGACTCTGATGACATAGATGTTCAAAGTCTTTTAGAAAAATACCAGTAGCAACAAATGATAAAAACTGGAATAAGACTTTCAAACAATATGCAATTGCTCCAATTTTTTAAACATGTGAATGATTATAATTAGGCTTTCAAATGAATACCCTAAATCAAATTGGACCTGGGGGTTCTATGTGAGGAATCTATAGCCCATTGTAGAGTCCAAACCATTGAGGAGGACACAAAGGGAAATGCTGGTGCATGTGTATACACATTCTTCACTATGAAAGATTTCTGGCACTCGATTTTTAAATTTTTTTCACATTGTGGATCAGAAAGCAATTAATCAGAAAGTTGGAAAATGACTTCATTTTGCTAGGCTCTACCATGTTTTCCTTTCGAGAACAGTGAACAATGAGGGGAAGAGGTGAATCATGGAGGGTTCCAAAGACCTTACACCTCTCATCTCCATCCAAATTTGCATGTTGCAACCAGAGGCCTCTAATGGTACAAACAAATTCACCATTAAAATGAAAAGGGACAACGACAAAAAAAAATGCATTAAGAATTTTTTTTGACACATAGGAGGAAAGTCATAACTACATTTGGTCTAATACAGAACATCAATTCTAAAGGAAAACATACAACTCACAAATAAAAACAAAAATTGTTGATGTTGAAAATGAAAAGTTTTTTTTTGCCATTTTAATCTTAATTTCACTTTGTTTTACTTGTAAACATTTCATAATGCACAATGAAGTGGATAAATGTTTATTGAAGCTTAGCTTAAGTTTTTTGGTGAGGGGTGCAAACATGTTGATATTTAGAAGGGAATAAAAGGATAATCATTTAAATGCCATTAAGATTAAAAAAAAGGACATGGTCCTGTGAAGACTCTAAAAATATGCTTGATTTATATAGCATAATATAGGAATCAATTTTAAAACTTTACATTTATAATGTTTGAAATTTAATTAGGAAAATTTAGTTGATGTTGTTTTTTTGATGCGCCTAAGAAAATTAAGCAATAAATATGTCATTCATTGCTTATGTAGTTAAGTCATTTGGTATAGTAAACATGACAGATGGGCTCCTCCCTACCCTCCCAGACAAACTGGGTAAGTTCAACCATCTAATTTTATATAGGCCTTATTAGGAATTTGCAAATTCTTGTGCTTTCCCTCATTTTTGGCTTGTTTTTTGTTTTTTTTTTGTTTTTTTTTTTTGCTTATTCATTTTTACTACTTAAGTAAATGGGTGTGCCCACATTTAAAACAAACAAACAAACAAACAAAAAGGATGGACCATTTAACACAGTGGCGCTATTTCACATTGATAATAATGGGGATAAGCTCACCTTCCAACTTGGTGGCAGATGGCTCCCCCTTTGTGCTCACACATGAGCGCCCACATGTGTGCGTGCAAACACAAGCATACACATAGACACATACATACACTGAAAAGATGCACTGCGATAAGTACCTGCTCATTTTGTTTACTTTTTAAAATTAAAATGAGACAAGGAGGGCTTAGAAAATATGTCATGTTGCTTGGAGGTACGGGAACCCTACTTTGAATGACATAAGTTGGTATTAAAACTAGCCTGCTACCCCACAACCCTAAGCAAATCTGATTTGTAAGAAAGTGAAATTCAGTTCTAAATAAGAAAAACTAGGTTTGCCATCACTGGAAGAGAGGTATGTCAACCTCCCTTTCTCCAATCCCCTCCCCATCTGAAATTTCCTTTGAAGACTGTTACCTGCCCTTACTTCGGGGAATTGGAAAATGACAGGCACACCTGATTAAATGGATTTCAGAGTTACTCATATTAACAAAAAGTACTAAACCTTAGCTTCAGTTCTGTTTTTAAGGCACCATGTAATAGCCGAGGTACGATGATCCCTGATGTACATTCTTAATTAAATGGCAATGATACATCTAGCCACCTACTCCAATCCTATCGAGTTGGGAATAAGTAAAAGTGAGGTGTGCCAGCTACACTGCCTTAGTTTTCTTCTTAAAATTTAAATCCACTTACTTTAGGAACCAGGAAATTTTTTTTTTTTGAAGGAAATAATGATGCAGGTTGCTACATTCCTTGCATTCTATAAATTATCTTTTAGAATAGCAGCACATTGAACTACTATTAGGAAAAAAAAAAAGACCTGGAATAGAAGAAAGTCATCCAGACGGAATGGTTTCCTGTATGTCCAGCTGAGCATAAGTAGCATGTACATTTAAAGTTTTAATAAAAAAAAAAAGTCATCACTTTTTTCTGTTTCAGTATCTAAACTACAACAGCTCCACTTAACAGCAGAAAGCATCTGTGTGCAGTGGTCCCAAATACAGACTCAGTAGTATTCAAACAGAGGGATTGGTACGCAAATAATATCTAAAACTTGATGTTTAACGGAAGCTTGAATTGTTAATGTGGTTTGATAATTATGCATACATATTATGTACACATCAACATAATCTCTGGTAATTTTGTCATTTATTCTATGCTGAAAAATGCACAGCTTAATTTTTTTTCCTCAGAGAAAAATAAGTGACCTTCCCAACCCTCTAGCATTATGATAAAAATGCTCTGTATTTTCCCTCCACACTCAGAAACATTATCAAAAAAGTGTCTTATGGTTCTGTCCAATGAAAAGCACCTTTCAGAAGCAAATTTGATGCATCTGCTGTCAAATGAGTATATGCCTCCAGTGTAAATCAAAGGAATTTGTTTCTTTTGATATTTCACAGAAGTGCACCTAATTAAAAAACTTACATATGAAATCATACACCATGACTAACAATTAACATTAACATATTTTTTAAACTATGAAAAAATGTAAATTACTTTTTAATTATAAGAGGACAAAAACATTGACATTAAGCTTTGCAAAAATCCTTCTTGACACCTGAAACTAAGAAAACTCTTCATATTGAGAGGCAAATGATTTGTTTACAAAAAAAAAAAAAAAATTAAACAGACCTGGCAAAAATACATACACCCATTCCATTTCACAACTCTGAAAAAAGGTAATGTTCAGCACAGATAGAATTTGACAACAGTCGACCTTCAGGCTTATTCTTTTGTCAACTTAAGCCCAATATCACCAGGGTTAAATATAATCTGGAAAAATAAGCTTTAATATTTGTTAGACTGCAGTATAGGTGTTTCCAGTGGCGCTGCACTGTCTGATAGTCTGAGTACTTGTAACAATGTGCTCATTGTGAATGGGATTCAGAAGGTTCTGCTGTACCCCACTCTCGAGGACTGGCTGTAGGCAGCCCACCTGAAATGCCTGGTTCAGCTCTGTTTTCTCCCTTTTGGCTTGAGGCTCTGCAGAATCATCCAGTTCTTCATCTATTTCACTTTCAACTTCACTGCCTTCATCTGTACAAACAAAAAAACCATGAAGACTAAGGCTGAAAAGTCTATCCGTCTCTGCATCATAACCTAAGGAGTCCCAATCAACAGAAAAGTTTAAAGAGCTGCAATGAGAAAATAATTTCCTTGGCTCCCCATTCAGAGGAGCCCAAATTAGTGGCTTTTCTCTTGGTGAGTTGGCCTCCATTACTATTATTTGTGTCCTATAGTGGCCTTTTAAAATATCATAGAGAAAATAAGTTGATAATCATTTCCTGTGTTTAACAACCTGGTTGCTTTTTCCTAAAGATCACATTGCATGAAAGGTCTGGTGGAATCATGTTAAAAGAAACATCCAGGATATCCTCTAAGGAAAAAAGATACGAGAAAAAGGCCATATTTAGGATGTGTAGTGAATGCAGGAGAATTAGTCCTGTCCCTTCTACTTTGGTGATTGTGGAATGGAGATAGAATGGGACAGGGTACAGTTTAGAGCATAATGTGAATAAAAGTCTCTGGTCTTTTGTTATATTTTGTAAACATTTGATGAAGTCATCTTATCTCTTAAGGCTTCTTTTTTTTTTTTTTGGTAGTATAGTATTCCCCCCAAACTGACACTCAGGGTCATCACCCCTGTTTACTGAACCCTAGAGATGGCCATCAATTTGATGGGTGATTGTTCTAGTATCTACATTAATGACCTCCTCTAGGGAACATTAAACTGGAATCTACAGCTCAGTTTCAAGGTATGTGTGATACTATATTATAGGTAAAACAGAGGCAGTCCATTAGAGACAAGGTGTTTTTGTTCATTAATATTATGGTGAAATTGGTTAGATAACACTGAAAAATAAATTGTGTTTTTATATTCTTAGAAAACTGTCTAGGAATAAAGTTTTAGAGCAGTGCACAGGTATAGGGACTTTCCTCATTGGGAATTTCAAGTAAATTTATGGATATAAAATATAGTAAAAGTAAAAATATATAAAAATAAAAAGTAAAATTAAAAATATATGTGTGTGTATGCCTGTGTTGGTACATGTAGTTATTAGGATAAAAGTGAATGTTGTAAAGTTTAAAGACATTAAATCTAATTGAAGGCAGCATGTTACAGAGTAAAAAGACCTGCATTTTGAATTGGAAGTTATATAACCTATGTACACTCAGTTTCCTCAACAATAAAATGAAGTAGTTATACCAGATGGGATTTTTAAACTCCCTTCTAGCTCTAAAACTCAGTAAATACAAGATTTTTAAGACTCTAAGATTCTAGGAGAACATCCTAGACACTCTAAAGTCTAATTCTTTATGCAAATATAGTAGTTAAACAAATTATATATTTCTTCTAGTTTTAGAAGAATATTTCAGTCAAGAAAGCAACAAATACATACCTTTATCCATATTTCCAGGGGACACGGCATTCAAATCGCCAAACTATAAAACAATAGCCATTTATATTGTAGTCAGAACAAAACAGAATAATAAATAAAATATATACTCTAGATCATTCTTTTAAAAACATTATTTGTTAACCTTTTGTTCTTTAATTACACAAGACAAATAAGTTCTCAACTGAATTTGCTAAATTTACAACTAAATCTTCATTTGGCTTTCCTAACCATTTTGTAAATTATAAACAATTTTAAAAATTGCTGGCTCATTTTACTCTTTAAAGAAATCATTCAGAAATGAGGCCCATGAAATCAAATTCTCCAGAGTAAAATGGATATTTTAAAATGAATTCTGGAAAAGACTGGACCAAGACCAGCTCAGAATGTGCTAACTCTCTACACCTTAATTAGCCACTGAAAAATTTATCACTGTAAACTCTCACTGTATTAGAGAAAGTCAATACAATGGAACATTAATTTTTAAGGCTTTTCTTCTTATAAAAATGAAAAGACAACCAGGGATTAATATGTTTTGAGTAGTTCTTAACCTGGGGCAGACAAGTTTCAGGGACACTTTGAACTTTGGGGGTTCACTAATTCCATAAATTCTTGTATATTCATATGTGTCTTATTTTATATACATTAAAAACATCCTGAGGAGGTAATACCAGTATCATTAGATTGTCTGAGGGATCCAAAATACACAAGAAAGATTAAGAAGTTGTGGTTTAAAAGTTTGAAAAGTTCTTAATTAATTTGAGTCTCTTTTTCACTTTGGCAATGTTACTATGAGTTACCAAAAAATGCCAGAAAGATCACCAATGAAAGTACAAAGGTTTAAAAGAATGGGCAAAAACATTTATGGAGATACCATATAACAGTATGTCTGATAATATTTTCAGCAATACCTATTGTCTTCTACTTGCAAAGCACTGGCCTTGCTATTGGGGACACAAAGGTGGAAAATGACTTGTCTTGATCATATCCTAAATAATCATTCTTAGGTGAGAAAACAAATCTTGGAAAGCTGGGAATGAAGATAATTAAGTGAACAACTAATTAAGAACTTGAAAGAGTAGAAGGATTACTCAAAGAAAACCTCTGACTTGAAAGCTTTCACATTTTGAATCATAAGCTTTTAAATCTGAAGATTTGTTTGTCATTAGGAGAAATCCACATCTGACCAGTTTATAAACGGATAAAACAGGTTTGATGAAAATATGGAAGTTTGTACTCTTAAAAGTTCCCATAATCTGATGTGTCTCTTTCTGCTAGGAATGACTAAAAAATGACAAGGTTCATTTCAAAACATCTAATTAATACAGGGCATATAACTAACTCACTGTAACTAATAAGCATGAGTGATAGTTTGTCAATAGAGCCAATTTCTGTTCCATATTAACTCTGGAGGATTATAGACAGAAAAATTCCAAGCAGGGAGAATGTTAAAGGCTACTTGATGTTGATACGTTTCAAGAAAAGAATGTTTTTGATGGACAATTCAGATACTCTTGCAAGCTCATAATATGAACAGGTTTCAGAGAAGATTCTATCTGTTTTTGATCAAGACTTCTCCCTGTAACCTCTTTGACAAGGGATCATTCCTCTTCGTTTTACCATGATCTGTGAGACCTTAGTCAAGTCACTTTACCTTAATTGGCCCTCAGTGTTTCCTCACCTGTGAAACGAAGGGGTCCAACTAGACAATGCCGCTAAGATATCTTCCAGTACCGTCTATGATCCTATGAATGCCAGTGACAGGGAACTCATTCCTTTCTGAGGCAGACCATGTCTCTTTTAGTATATATCAGTGCTACAAAGTATGAATTCACCTGCAGCTTCCCATATTCTTTTTAGAACATTTTATTGATACTATGGATGAAAGGATTGATGGCATACTACTCAGCTTTATAGAGATCATGAAGCTGGGGGGGGGGGGGATAATTAATAGATCAGATGGCCGAATCAGGATTTTAAAATATCCTGACTAGACTAGAGAAATGGGCTAGTTTCAATAAGATAAAATTTAATAGAGCTCAACATAAAGCCTTTCACTTTGTTTTATGGATCATAAAACCAAGTTATGGTTTTATTCTTCCATGAAAGGACCAGGATCCAAAATGATACAGGCTAGAATGATTGGATGGATCTTATAAGGTAAAATATTAAGAATTTAAAAATTAAGACTTATACCTAGATTCAAAAAATTAATGACATACACATTCAAGATTCAGGAAGTATTGCTAGAAAATAGTTTGGATAAAAAGTCTCTAAACACAAGCTCAGTAGGAGTCAACATTTGGAAAAAAAAAAAAAAAGGATTGTACTCTTAGATAGCATAAACAGAAACATGGTATGAAGGAGATAATAGTCCTGGTACTATATTTTAGAAAGGATGCCAGTAATTTAGAAGAACTTCTGAGTTTGGGGATGAGAGCTTTGTAATTGCCACTAAATATTTCAGATCGATACTAATACTTTAGAAGAAATTTGATATTAATTAAATTAATCATACTCAAATATTATGATAAACCTTTCTTACATATATTTAATTTTTTTCAGATTGTTCCAAATTAAATTATCTTGTTATTTGTAACTGTTTATTACCAACACCATTATCACCACCACCACCACACTGGTATATACACATGTATGTATATGTGTATATACATATATGTTTGTCCTTCATTCTCTTGGACGACCATAACATCAGGAAAGTGTTGTCATTACATAAGAGAGGGCTGTGCAAAGTCACCTGAATCACTTTCTCCTCCATAGCCATCTTGGTCCAGTGGTCAGATATAGATCAAGATGACTAGAGATAGCCCTGGATGCATTGGATGATCCGGGCATCTATCTATCTATCTATCTATCTATTATCTCTCTCTATGCCTATATATGTACACACACACACACACACACACACATACACACATAACATATACATGCATACATATACACATAACTCCCATACATTATTTTCCTTTTCATTATTATAGACTTTTCATATCTCTTAATTTCCATCTGGAGTCTACAATGAATATGTGAGAATGTCATAAAGCATGTAGGAATGTATATGTTTATATGTATTGTACATTTGTCCACTGCATTTATGTAGAGGATATAGGGTGGAGTGGAAGGAGGGTTAGAAGGAGTCAAGAGATCTATGTTCAAATCCCACTTCAGATATTAATATATGCCCATATAATCCTTCTAGGTCTCAGGTTCCTGTTCTGTAAAAAAGGAATAGTATTATCTGAAGTACTTATCTCACAGGGTGGTTATGAGGAGCAAATAAAATCAATATTAAAAAAAAAACCTTGAAAATCTTAAAAATGTGATATAAATTGTATTATTATAAAGTACACAATTTAAAAATGGTTGGGGAAGTCTAGATTGCATATAACTTTTTCTTTATAAAATAACTACAATAACTATAGTGCTTTTTTAGACAATAGGATCAAACTATTTTCTTGTTTTTTTTTTTTCTTTTGGTAGATTCTGCAGCTAAACTTTATTAAAAAAAAGAAAAAAATGGATACTTCCTCTAATTTTTAATATAGGAATTTAATGCTCAACTGCACTAAATTATTGGTAAAGAAATTAATTTAAATTTGCTTTTTGCCCTTCTGCTATCCCTGGTGTTGGATTCAGAGGGAGAAATAAACCTAAACCAAATCCTAAATCTATAATCCTATTAGAAGGAGTGGCTGGAAAAATTGGGGATGTTTAGTCTGGAGAAGAGTACATTTAGAGGAGGCATTGATCAACATATATTTACTAAACACCTATTACCTTAACACAGTTATCTTGGGTCATAGGGGAACAAAGACAAAAATGAAACTGTGCCTGCCCTTCAGGAGATTACATTCTAAACTGTCATGTATATCAAGAAATGGAGGTCAAACATGTTTTGCTCGGTTCTAGAGATAAAAATTAGAAGTAGTGAGTACAAGCTGCAGAAATATACACAAAAACAAATATACAACAATATAAATGAAAAGAACCACTAAGAAATCCGCCCTCCCAAAAAGTGGATGTCACAAGATTGCAAAGAATAAGCCTGACTTGAAGAAAGAAATATAAGAAGATACCCTGCCCCACCATGACCCCTTTGCAGAAGTGAGAGATCTAGGGATCTTATGTGTTGCATATATTTTCAAACTTTTTGATGTATTGATTAATTGTGCTGATATTTCCCTCTTTATATGGGATGGTTCTGTGAGACGGAAAAGGGAGTGATACTGGATAAATTATAATTTTAAAAAAATCAATAAAAACTTGTTTAAAAGTAAAGCCATTTTGTCTTAAAGTCAGAGGACCCGAGTTAAAATTTGAGTCCTGTTTATTACCTCTGTGGTCCTGGACAAGTTACTTCTCAATCTTGGAGATATACACACAGACACACAGACACACAGACTCTCACACACACAGACACACAGACACACAGACACACACACACATACACCCTAGATGATCTCTAATGTCTTTTTTAACTCTAGCATTCTGTGATTTGCTTTAGACAGGAAGGACAAAATAACCATAATAGTAATGAAAACTGTTTTAGTTTTTAAGGTGACACAGTGCTTTTCTAATAATAACTCTTTGAAGTCACTCTCATTTTAAAGAGAAGGTTCCTTAGGCTCAAAGAAATTAAATTACATTTATTTAAGGTCTCACATCTGGGATTAGAACTCAGGGATCTTGATTCTACTATGTTTCCCCCATTTTGTCTTCTGCACTTTTCCATTTTGTTGTCTTGCTGTAGTATTACTGCACTGCGAACGCATGTATACATACTTGCATAACACAATACATACATGTATACAAATATATGCATGTACATTCTAAATATACATGCATAAATGTGTGTGTAAAGACACATATACCTTTCTTTTAGTGATCATTCATCCTTTATGAGTCTGTTATTGTTGAAGAAAAAGCAATGGATAGGTAAATGAGAAGTGCCAGTACTGGCACATAGATGCTGTGTGACTTTGGATAAATCACATAAGCTACTCTGACTGGCAATTTCCCTATGTAAATGGGCTGTGTTAGAACTTTAATTTTGAAAATCTTCTGAATCTATGACTTTAAGCCTATCATTTTTAATTTAAAAAAAAACAAGGTTTTTTGAAACAAAGATGCCTACAGTATTCTCTGAAATAATTTTTAGTTTTTAGTTGTGATAGACTGCTCTTTATATTTTAGCTATTAATTTATATATATTTCAATATTCTCTCCATTCTGTCCCCACTCTTTCCACAAGTACTTTATTATATATTCCTTTCATTCTAGCTTGTTAAAGATTTAATTCAAATATAGCTATGAATGTCTGGTTAAGATCTAATTTATGTTTATGTTCCTTCTCTAATGTTTCCGTTTTCTTTCCTAATTGACTTATTTTCTCCATTCTTTTTCTGTTGTTTGTGTTTTGCAAAGCACTGAATTAGTTTGCCTCTGATTACCACTTTGGCTATAGCCCAAAGAATACTGTTGGATTCCTTGTAATTCTGTGATTTATTTGTCTGAATGTTAAAAAAAAAAAAAATCCAAACCCAAATTGTCTACAGGCTATTCTTCCCCCTCCCCCCACCATACAGTGTCATTAAATCCTTCATGAGCTTTTATTTAATTCATTAGGTTATCTTTAATTAACATTTTCATATTGCCATGATCTAAAAACTAGTGGGTCTAATTTCACATTCTGTCATTTAAATTAAATTATTTTCAAGTCAGTTCAACTAGCATTTGTTAAACATCTACTACGTGCAAAGCACTGATAGAAAAGGAGCCTTTCTGGACTTTAAGGACAGAGGCTGTGAGGATAAAAATAGGGAGATAGTAAAGAGTATACGCACTAGCAAGTACAGCACAAGATAGTTCAAAGAGGAAAAACAGTAACATTTTGGGACTAGGAAAGGCTTTGATTGTAGGTGGATCTGATCTGAACTGAAACTCAAAGGGAGAAGAGGATTTTCAATGGCGGAGCTGAGGAGAAAGTATATTTAAGACATGACATGAATGCACATAGACAGGAAGAAGAATGCTGAATTAAGGGAACAATTAGTGAAATTTGGTTACAATCTATAAGTGTATGAAGTAGATAAATAGAGAATGAGCTGGAAAAGATTGACTGTGAAGGGCCTTAAATGTTTGACTGAAGCGTTAGTATTCTACACTAGAGGTTCTACTGAATTAAATTTACTGAATTACTGAAAGGTTTTAAGAAGGTGAGTGACATGGTCAGGTCTGGGCCTTGGCAGTTATAAATCACTGAGATCATAAAACAATGATTTAAATCACTACTAACAGAGGGGAAATGTGACAAAGTGTCTTGGGGACAGGAAGATCTGACTTCAGGACATGGCTCTGTCACATATTGGCTATGTAACTGACCCTGTGCAAGTGACTTAAGAGTCCCTTAGAGGACCCTTTCAATGTCTCAGGCAGCTCTCTATAGTGGTAAGCTACAGAGAAGGTGCTGGCTTGCATTGGTGGGGGACTTCTTTATATTTCTAACAGCAATAAAATCAAAGGTCCAGTCTCTATTGCTATCCTACCATTAATAAGAGAAATGCAAATGAAAGCAACATAGCAGGTTTTGTAACATTCTAATCAAATTCACAAATAAGATAAAAAAATGGAAATGGTCAAGTTAAGGGCTATGGGAAGACAAATACTAATATACTGTTGGTACAGATGTGTATTTATCTAACCATTCTGAAAAATAATTTGGAAACTTCAATTAAACTGCTCATATTCGACCAGCAACTATAGTACTAGGAATAAACTTAAAAAAATAGAAGAAAAGTCCCATATATACTAAAATATTTTTAGTAATTTCTAATGTATCAAAAAACCTGATGCAATGTTGGTGCCCATTAACTATGGTACTTTTTTAACATTCAAAATGATATGAGGAATTTGGAGAAAAAGGTCAAGAATTACATGGATTGATGCAGAATGAAGCAAGGAGAACCAGAACAATATAATGTACAACTGGATAAATTCATGTAAAAAAGAATAACGCTGACGTCAGAACTCTGATTAATTCAGTGATCATCTTGAACCTGGGGAATAGAGGCTGAAAGATACTTTTCTTCCCTTGATAGAGTAGAAGATAGAGAATAGATATTGCTGTGTATAATGTCAGATGTGGTCATTTTGGGGATTGGTTTTTCTTTTGTTTCAAGGAAGGGTTTAATGAGTGGGAAAAAAGTATATTAGGTAATGATTATAGTGTTAAAAAAAAAGTAGCAGTAAAACAAACAAAGAGAAAGATCATTGGTAAACTTGGAGAAAACAGTGTCAGAAGAGTAGATATCAAGGTAGCATCAACTTAAAAATCTAAACTGGAATAGAAAATGATAACAACATCATTGAGCAAAGAGTACATAATTTTTGAAAAGTTTTGCTTTTAAAAACTCTTTTGCTATATTATAATTTTGTAATTTTGTTTCAAAAACACCATAGGGACAACTAGCTCATGGTGCACTAAATGGAGTATGGGCCTAGAGTCAGCAAGTTCCAATCTCAGTTCTGATCTGGCTTCAGACATTTATTTGCCATGTGATTCTTAAGTCACTTAACCTCTGTTTCCTCAACTGTAAAATGGACATTATAATAGCATCTATCCTGCATGATTGTTGTGAGAATCAAATGAAAAATATTTATAAAGTGCTTAGTAGAGTGCCTGGCACATAGTATTTGCTATAGAAATACTTATTTTCCTTCCCCTTCCCCTATTGATATTATTTACAACTTTCCATGAAATTCCCACTTATTTCTTCCAGCAGACTTTACAGATCATTTTGTATTATACCTCAATAATGTATTTAGTCCTCTAATTATGTATTAGAGATAGCATAGTACAGTCTTGCAATCAGGAAGACAGATTCAAATATCTCTAGCATACGCTAGTTCTCTGATCATGGACACAAGTTGCCTCTCAGTAACTTAGGCAACTCTTTAAGACTGAGTAGCAGAAAAGATACTGAATTGCATCAATGAAAGGAGAGTTTCCACACTGAGAATTCTGAACCAATGAAATCTGATGCTTCCCTCTCCAAAATACATTTTATCACTATCTGCTGATATCACAGACCCTTATTATCAAACTATCAGCTTCTTTAGGTAAAGGCCATGTCTTATCTAACCACTGAGTTTCTTCTTATGTCATACGTAGTTTGTGTACTGAGGGTACTTAAAAAATTGAAAAGAAAATTCAGGACTTCCTGTCTATGATTTTTATGAAACCTTTTCCATATTTTCAATAGAAGTATAGCTAAAGAGTAATACCCCAGCTTTCTTTAGTTATATAATTTTTGATATTAAAAAAAAAAAACTAACATAGCTTCAATTCAGTGAAGTTTCATATGCCATGCCTTTACATAAAGAATCATGGGATCAATTCTACTGCTAAACTTTGTGATCAAGGAAGAAGCAGGCAACAAACATTATATTCCTGTTTAGGGCAGAATTCTAAATGGTGAAAAATAGATGATTGTGATGGGAAAGACAAGCAAAGAAAGACAGCTAGGCAATCTAATTCCCCAGAGCTGTATTACTCTGCCACAGTGAGCTCTCACCTGCCTCTAACTCTCCCTTCCTTCCAAATATGATCAGGTATTATAGCTAGAAAGAGTATGCAGGCCAGTGTAGGAATGGCAGCTGAAAGTCCTGGGGCTCCCCTTGATTTTGAATGTTGCTAAGAGCAGAATGGGGAGAGAATTGGTTGCCTCTTTAGGGCCATTTGCAGCAACTGTCTTCCTGCCTTCACATACCAACTGTCTAGCCTCGAAGCACTTACTTGTGACTCTATCAACCCTTACCACTACTAAATCATGGTACCGTGGAAGAAAAGCACCATCAAGCCCACATGTAGAACATTTTGAGAAACAAATAGGATGAATTCCTCTACATTCGCTTAGATACCTTTGCCCAGTATCCTTCAGCATGTACAAAATGTTTGTCTGTGGTTTGATGGCAACAGAAGTTAAATCAGAAAGGATTTCTTTTAAGGTTACCACCTAACCACGAACCATTCCCCCTCCTTGCTGTGGTAGCAGGCCACAAAGAATAGCTGGCAACCTCAAAGCTACCTACTTCCACCACTGTAGTGTACCCTCCAGGGCAGAGTAAACCTACGTGGTACAACAGTCACTAGGTGGAGCTGTCATTCTTTTGTCTAAGAACTGGGAACTTTTCTCCCCATCTTAGGCAATGCAGGTAACCAAGAAAGTCAAAAGGAGGAGCTACAAGAGCGCCCTCTTCCCTTTTCTTAGATGTCTGATGATGGGCTTTCTTGGGCAGAAGGGCGTCTAGAAGTTTGTCTTGGGAACTTGGCTTTCATTACTTCTTTTGGTTCCTTTAAATAATTTAAATGATTTAAGCTTTTGTTTAGTTTTAACTCTTTGCTCTCCCCACATCTCTACCATCTATAGGTTTTATAGCCAGAAAGGACTACACACATCTAATCCAATCTTGCTGTTTTGTACTTATGGTAACTATGCTCCAAAGTAATTTCTCAAGAGGCAAAAGTTAGTATTCAAACTCATATATTTGCTTCTAAATCAACCAATTAATTACTCAACAAGGATTTATTAAGTACTTATTATGTGTTAGACACTATGCACTAAGAGTAGGAGAGTTCAGTGCTCTATCCATTTTATATGCTATATATTTTTTTCCTGCTTCTGATGGGCACATCCCAACCACAAGGGACCTATTTCTCCCCTCTTGGTACCTTATTTCTCCAAGGGCAGATACAGTTAGTGCACAATCTCCTAACTGATGGGCAACTGGAGGTTTAACTCCAATTAGAACCTCTGTTGACTAGTATACACCTTTAGGCCAAAGTTTCTCCATCCCTCTGAGAGGATTCTGAGGCACAAAGCCAACAATGCTGAGAGAAGCAAGATGTAGGAAACTAACAAGCCTCTAGTGCCGAGTTACTGAAGGGATGTGGTGTGTGACCCTGGACACTAAGGCCTTCTCTGAAATAAAAGGTATTGAGGAGCATAAAAAATCCAGAAAATAAAGTTTTATGAGAATTTATCTTAAGCTCTGGGTTTGTATACATTTCAAATAGTGCTAATACAGTTAAGGATCATTTGAATTATATTCCATACTCAAAGTGGGAACTACTTTATGTCATATGCACTATTCCAAAGAGACAGGTCAACTGCTTCAATAATTTTTTTAGTAGATTGGATTCTGATCTGTTTTCTGGAGACCTGGTTTTTGTTCTCCTTTCTTCTACAAAGCAGCTGTTGTTACAATTAAGTCATGTGACCTCTCTGGGACTCAGTTTCCTCATTTGTAAATTGAGAGAAGGAAAAAACAAGTGCATAAAAGACATTCTGCTATGAAGAATGGAGAGTCGGTATTTCTTGGGTTTCTGAGGGAAGTCCCCACTTGTACCTCTTCTACTAAGTTCCACATTACAATTTATATCCCAGTTGCTAAAATTTTCAGTAATACAGAGGAGGGAGACAGATAACATGAAATAACAAAAAATAGAAAAATAATTTCTATTTGGCCACAGATGGCTGTGGAGGTGGTAGAGGATGTGAACATTCTGCACTGTGATAGTAGATTTACCTTCCAAAGTGTGTTTTGCTTAAACAAATACTCAAATGAGTTTCCAATTTTAAATTAATTTGCACATACTGACCAAATGCAATGTTGAGAAGGGAGGCAGTTTGGCACCTTGCTATAGAGGAGAAATCAATTTTAGAATAAAATGTAGGATAGTTCAATCTATAGTTGTAAACTGTGCTGTAGGGGATGCAGAGGAGCTACATGATTGGAAAACTGGAACTCTGAAATCAAACTGTTTTCAGAGATAATCTCCAAAGATGCTAATTCTGGTGAGGATATTAGCTACCTGATGCATTCACCTCTGGCAAAGATGTTTCATTGCTTCTATACTATCATAAAAATCTATGCTAACTTTTTTTGCAAACTGTGGTAAAGATGGGGTTTTATGGAAAATTGGGAATTATTCAGACATGAATTTGAATTGTTATAATAACAATCATAATTCATTCCTTTCAAATCTTCCATTTAATTCATTGTAGCAGATAATGTTTGAGCTGTTGGTTCTCAAAGTCTGGTCCAGAGCAGCCTGGGAATCTCTGAAATCCTTTTAGAGAGTCTACAAATTCATAATTAGTTTTTATTTTTAATGTGATCGGTATCTATAACTATAACCCACATAAACAAAAACTCTTTGGACAGATCCTCAATCATTTTTAATAGGATAAAGATATTGAGAACAAAAGTTTGAGGACCACTGCATATCATTTCATATACACAATTCTTGACTACAATGGACTAACAGCCATTGAACTAGTTCTCTTCAGATCTGATTTTCCTTGAAAAATCCAACCTTATTGAACCTAATTCAATTAAATGAATAGTTTTTGTTTTATGGATTTTTACTCAAGAAATCTGTTTCTTTGTGATCACTTTTATCAAGTTTTTAGCTTTCATGACTTTTTGCCCCTTTCAAAATGACTGTACTTCTGAAAACTCACTGGTTTTAGTTTTTTTTTTCTTGTTTTAAAATAAATGGCAAAGTTTCATAGATTGCTCATATATCATTTAGTATGATTGAACTGAACATTTTTTTCACTTGTGATCATATATACCCTTGGAATTCTGCAATTTTCTATTAGAATGTTAATTTCTACACTGATATTCAAATTTTACACAACAAACATAATTACAGAGTTAGAAGATCTTGCATCATCTCTCTGAGTCCTCATCTTTTAGAGATGAAGAACCAAGGTCCAGAGAGATTAAGTAATTTGCTTAAGAGCTTGTTAATGAAAAGAGTGAGACTAGAACTCAAGTCTCCTGAGTCAATATAGTATTTTGTATGTGAAGTAACTATTGGACTTTCTATCTTTTACCGTCTACCCATTATCATCTACTTATTTATCTATGGGATTTGCATGGGGCACTGGAACATTAAATGACTTGCCAATAGTGATAACCATTGTATATAACAGAAACAGAACTTGAATTGTCTTCCCCAGTTGAAAATGTACTGAACTGATGAAACTAAAATTAAAAAAAAATTCTAACACAAAAATAAACATTGAGAAAATTGTAGTTACATGACATAAATAAAATTGAGATATTAAGTTTATAAAAAACTATTAACTTTTCTCTAAAGGAAAATCTCCCAGAAACTAGAACTGAGAGTGAGCTGCTTCAGGAGATGAGGTGTTCCTTGGCTCTTAGAAATCTTCAAGAAGAGGCTAGATGGCCATTTATCAGATTTGTTGTAAAAATTCTTTTTCAGGTAAGACTTAGTATAGAGGAATACTGAGGTTCTTTTCCAATTCTAATATGATCTTGTAATTCCTGATTCCAAGAGAGGCCCTCTATCCACTACACATGATTCCTTCATATGGCTTCAATATGATATAACACAGTGGTTCTCAAACTTTTGTTCTCAGTATCTTCATGTTGTTAAAAAAAAACACTATTGAGGATCTGTTCAGAGTTTTTGTTCACATGTTATAGCTATTTACTATATTAGAAATAAAAAATGATTTTGAATTTGTAGACCCTCTGAAAGGGTTTCAGAAACCCCAACAATTCTTTGAACTACACTTTGAGGACCACTGATACAACAGAACTATTAAAAACTTGGATTAGTAGACACAAATATAAATGGCTTCCATGGCATATTTTCCCAAGGTAACCATATCTTTAAAGGTAGTATTCTTAAATATCTTTGTAATTTTTCAGGTATGCTTTTCTGAGTTATATATGTGTAGTTTAAGTCAAATGTTTTTATGTGATAGTAAATATTTATATAGAATATCTAAACAAGCAGAAAGTTCAAATAATGATAATTTTTCTGCTTTTCTTAAAAAAGAGAGAACTGACAGCTAAACAAATAGCTACCAGGGATTTATTTTTCAAAAACCAATTTCCAGGGCATATTATAGAGTCAGTATAGATTCATCTTTCACATCTTCTTTGTGATTAGTGTTGTATAATAATAGCTGATATTCATAATTACAATCCTGAAGCCCTGAAAAACCAAGAAGTGACTTCTGAATCATTAAAAAAAGAGATCAGATTGTGTTTTACATTAAGTAGAGTTTACAAGTACAATTTTAAAAATTGGTTTATATGAATCTATATAGCAATTCACCTTTAATATTTAAGTATACAGAACAACGTAACTCCAGATAATTAGAAGATTTTAATTCTTTTTTTAAATGCCTAAAATGATTTTTATCATAGTTTCTCCAGAGTTTTCAATATGTTATTTAAAAGTGAATTTTCTACTTCTTTATATGAAAAAACCATTATACTTTGTATTCTGCAAAAGGTTGCTTTGTTTGAAAGTATTCAATAAGCTCACTTAAAGAAAAACATGAAATCTATGCATCATTCAAAAGAGACTATCTTTTGGTTCAATTTTGAAAGGATGGTGAATGGCTGGTATATATGTCATCACAGAGTTAATGTCTTATAAACTTGTTTAACAGGTGTGCAGACAGATGCAACCTGTTTATTATATTTTATCTGAAGTCTTAAAAATTTCACCATTGCCAGAAGAGCATTGGGCATCTGTATAAAATTTAAACCAAAATTAAAAAAAAATGGAATAAATCCAGTTGTAAACAAATTTTAACTCATGTATTTCCCTCTCCTTATGCCTACAAAGAAAAACCCCGATTTTTAGATTCTCAAATACTTTAAACAAATCATATATATATATATAATATATATATATAATATGTGTGTATATATATATACATATGCATATATATATATATATATATATATACATATATATATATATATATATATATATATATTTGGCAGACAGTCTTTTCTTTTCTTGGGCTTTGTAAAGCAAGTTCTGCTTTAGAAGCCTCACAATATTTCCTCCTCTCCTTTTCCATTGTGGAAAATAAAAGCATTACCCAGGATGTAGAAATAGGCATGTTGGTGTGTATAACTGTTTTGTACAAAAGAAATGCACAGGTGTGTGTGTATGTGCATGGGTAATTGTCCTAGTAAAGCTAAGTCTGGATACAGAGCCTAGATATAATTGGGAAGATGAAATGATTAGGAAGATAGAATGATCTTCAATATAAAAAAAGTCATTTTGAGCTTAAAATTAATAATGCTAATTATTATTGCATTAAAATTTGTTATCAAGAATCCAAAATGACTTACTAACTTCATTATTTTAAAACTTAAAAAAATCAGTCTTTAAGAATATTAACAATTCCTTTACATCTCCTTTTTTAGAATAGCTATACCATCTCTGTCCAAATGCTGACTGGTTAGGCAGTTGAGCAAATATTTTCACTTAGATCATAATACAAACATGCTTTCAGAAGAAATTTTGTTTCAATTTTTCCATGTGATAAAACAGAAAAATATCATATGATAGAATCAAAGTAGAAAATGAATTATCAAAAAATTTCTGTGCAAAATGTTAATCTGGTGAAAACTAGGAACTATTGTTTGGAGAAAGCAGACAAAAAGAATTGAAGCATTTAGTTTTCCACAGAAAACATTCTGACTTTCAGTGTCTGAAGAGCTTAGTCTTAGTAGGAACACTCATTCTGACTGCAAGGAGGCAAGAGGAGTTACTGATATAATCAAATAAAGTAGAGAGCTTTAGAGATTAAAATTAACACCTTGGGCTGCCTGCCACTCAGAAATGAATGGATTCCTAAGCTGACTACAGAAGATAATGGATGGACCACGACAAAGGGTGCTTTTACAACATATCCAAATAGCAGTTTTGCTTAAAGAAAAAAATCAGGGAGGTCAGATGAAAGTATTCATATGAGGACCCAGAAATCACTTGGATAAACCACAATAGGTATGGAAAGTCATAATATATGAATAATATATATAAGGTACTGTGGTTGGCCTGGGAAGGAGGTATACAGAGATAATAAGGAACTTCTGTTAATTGTGAGGAGATAACAAATAGATAAAACAAAAACAATGAGAAAGGAGAAAATACTACTAACTGTTGAATCAGGAAAGAATCCATGGATGAATTGTCTTGAGTATTAAACATTGAAAGAAAAAACAAGGCAGAATCTAGGGGGAGGGAGTGGAGGGAAGAAGGGGAAAAATTGGAACAAAAGGTTTTGCAATTGTCAATGCTGAAAAATTGCCCATGCATATATCTTGTAAACAAAAAGCTATAATAATAATAATAAAAATAAAACAAGGCAGAGATGAGGAAGTACATTCCAGGAATGGGGGACAGCTTGGATAAATAAACAGTGACAGAGAATGCAATGTCATATTGCATTGGGGGATGTGTTTGATGGAACAGTGAATGTGTGAAGGGTTATAATATGAAGCATGGAAAGGCAGATTTGTATCAGACCTAACTCCAAAAAAAGAAAAGAAATTTTATGAAAAGACCCATTATAAAAATTGGATAAAATGTGGAGGTATGATCTAAACTGAATGGAAGTACCAACACCCCTAGAATCACAGCACCAATAAGGTAATATTCAAGAACGAAATCATGGAGTAGTTAATAATTCTTCTGGAATACACTAAGAGACAAATTTTCCAAAAGAAAATCCTAAAACCACCACTCATCATCTCCAGTGAAACTCTATTCTTTGGAGACAAGGAAGACTGAGTTGAAAACTATTACTAAACCAAGTAGAGCAGATGGTGATGAAAAAGACATATACAGATAAAAGGAGTATGACATACATATCATAAATATACATAAGATAAGGAGTATGGAATTAAACTACCACCACTAGTAATAATGGTCACCTGAACTAAAGCAATGTGAATGAGCTTTTGTTCTTTTTTTCTCTTTTTTAAATAGCTTTTTGTTTACAAGTTATATGCATGGGTATTTTTTCAGCATTGACAATTGCAAAACCTTTTGTTCCAAATTTTCCCCTCTTTCCCCTCACCCCCTCCCCCAGATGTCAGGTTGACAATACATGTTAAATATGTTAGAATATAAATTAAATACAATATATGTATACATGTCTAAACAGTTATTTGAGCTTTTATTCTTAAGACAGTTGGGACTGTTCATCTACATGCTGCTTGGAAGTAAACCGTTAGAGTTGGCTAGAATGCTTTTATAAGTACTCTCTAAACTCGAAGGAAGGAAGTACAAAAGTAATTTTTTCCTGATCTGGTTTTCAAGGAGGCCTGGTAGAAAGGTGTAGGAAAACCAGGAAGTGGTTCACTCATGTTTCCTTCTCCTCCGCCCCCACCTTAGATAGCCAATTTAGAGGTAGAAAAGTGACCAGGAATCAAACAGGAGTGTGAAGCATCAGATTTCTGTGATGAAGCCCAGGGTGTTATAGCCTTAATTGGTCCCTTGGGCTTGGTTATAGGTGAGACCAGATAGCTTAGGGGCCTTTCTTGCATGCTGGTCAATTCTATGACAAGAAATTCAAAATTATGAGGTTTACAGACCTTTTGATCTCCTAAGTGGCATTTAATGCTGAATTGTCTCATGTTCTGAGTTTTGCTTCTATCTCTGCCTCCTTTACCAATCTGGCAATGCATCATGAATTGTACAGTCACACATAAATATAACGATGGTATAGTTAATACTGAAACTGCTGTTCCGTTTGCCTCTTACCACCTAATACTGTTTGTACAAACACCCTTGGAAGCTGGTAATTCTTCATGTTATATAAGCTGCTCATACCCACTCTTTATGTCCCTTAGAGATATAAGGGAAAGCAAGGATCTCTCATCAGGATTATTCACCCAGAACTAATGAGAACTCCTGTTATTGTTATATCCTGTTCATCCTATTAAAGAATCCCATGAGGATTTAGTGTGGTTAGCCAATATGTCAAGAACACTAAAGAGTATGCCAATTTTGGAAGGTGTAGGTAAGCCTGGTATCAGACATTTCAAAGTACTTACCTTATATTTAGATAATTACTGGTACCTTGACACTAGGAGATGAAAACAACAAAACAAAACTGAAAATAGAGGCAGTTGGGAAAAGGTAAAAACTAAGAAAATTTCAAAGATGGTGTTGACTTACCCCTAAAACTGAACAACTACTGTCCTTTTTGTATGCACTGTCCTAGTTTGTATTTATGTACTGTCCTAGTTGGATGCACACAAATTTTTTGCCCTTGGGTATTTTTAGCTTTGAAGAAAAGTCCACAAATACATAATTTTGGAGAGAAAAAAGCAATATAAAGGCAGTATTTTGGTCCATCAAATAAATGTGATCTTTATTTTGTGTGAGCTTTAATATTTGGGGCAATCTTTGAGATAAGCAATTCAAAACATAATTATCTTAAAAATGGTTAAAATGGGAAAATTCTTTAATTTTTATTTTTCATCTTTTTCTTAATGATGAGTCAAACATGTAGCATAAAAACATCCTTTGCTTAAAAGAATTTGAGTGGTTCGTAATACTGTTTATATAGAAAGTTGTAGTTTTTCTCAAATAAAGTAAATCTGCCACCATTTGGTTATTTATGTCTCCTCTTGATTAGCCTAAATGATCCACTGTTTTTAATCAAGAAAAAATTTTTGCTTGGAAATTTGTCTCTTTTAAAGAGGAGACATTTTCAGTGTTATGCAGATATTTTGATGAAAAGAATTATTTATTCTGTTTTGTCCTTATTGAATACTTTTTGCTTTTTGAAACGGAAAAAGGTACATCTTATTTGTTTCACCATTTGACCATTATTTCCTCAATCATACAGCCTTCTTGCTTTCATTCCCCCAAAGCATTTTCAGTCAATAATTACAGATAGTGAACTTCCCCAATTCACAATAAGATAGAGCTTTTCTACTTTCTCTTACCTCTCCCATGACTGCTATAGGTGTCTCTCCTGTTGCCTGAGCAACACGATGTTCTACTAAGTAAAACATATACTCATCATAGAGCAGACGGATCAGATGGAATGAGCCAAAGCTAGCAGCACTGCGCAAGGTGAGGTCCCGGATAACCATTGAACTGTTCCAAGAGAAAAGATAGATAGACAACAAATATTATAGGCAGCCAAAGTAGTAGTTGACTTGTATGACTCATTTATGGTAGAAACTTAAACAGATTGTGTTTCCAGAACATGGCCTTTCAGGTGAGACAAAGGGAGACTTATTACTGAAAAGTATGAAAAGTTCTGAGAATTTGACAAGGGTGATAATGTGCTTATAGTTAGTGGTTCAATTCTTAGATGGGACAGATTGTACAGGGAAAAAAACTGTCATGGACTCACATGTCTATCTAAATATGATGTGTATGACAACAATATGAGAAGCAATCTAGAGTAGAGAAACAGAACTGACTTTAGAATCAATTAGAAGATGAGTTTAAATTCTGGATCAGCTATTTCCTGTCAGTAGAACCTTGAATAATTCATCATTCTCAGTGTCTTTTATCTGTAAAATTAGGGAGTTGGAATTGATACACTCTAAGATCCCTTCCAGTTCTAGATTCTATGATCATAGCTATTCATAGAATTAAAACTCATAATCTACAAGTATATTAATTTTTTCTACATTTTAAACTAGGTAACAACATATTGTCATCACAACTTTCCAGAATTAAAGTCAATTATTCTGGGAAATGAAGGAATATAGAAATATTATGTTTGCTCTAATTTGAAAAATTAGAGCATCTTTCTGGATTTGAAAAAATTAAAAAAAATTAGGAACCAAGTCTCTTGGCTATAGAAAAGGCTTAGAGCTAGAAAGACCTTTTGGGATCAACTACTTCAACTTTTTCTTTCTACAAATGAGAAAAATAAGGCCCAAAAATTACAAGTGATTTGTCAAAGACACAAAGCTTTTAAACAGCAGAAGTGGGCTGACTCTGATCCATTACTTTAGGATTCTAATCCATATTCTGAAGTAGTAATTTACTTACAAACAGTCCAATAAACAGGATTGCTTTTGCCCCCTCTTTATTTTACATCATTCAGACATCTTCCTTCACTTTCTACTCCTTCATCCCTGTAGCATATGAAGAAGGCCCTTCTTCTTGCCAAGGTAAATCCTCTTACACACACAAAGGAACTCATTCCTTACTGTTTTCTCCAGAAGATTCTCCCATTTGTCTGCCTCCCCTATATCATGCCCATTGTTTCTCTAACTTTCAATCTTTCCTTTTCTACTGGCTCCTTCCATATGTATATATCCATCCCTCCCTATTCTAAGGAATATAACTTTGAAATTCTTGATGATCTCCTTTTCCAGATTTTCATGACATTAGTCTATCCTGGTTCCCCTACTTGTCTGACTTCTCATTCAGTCCTTTTCTCAGTCTCTTTTGCTGGATCTTCATCCAAATCACACTTACTAACTGGTTCCTTCCCTGGGTTTCCTTTTCTTTTCCTTCTGTATTATCTCTGTGACATCATCAGCTTCCATGGATTCAAAAATTGCATATATGCAGATGATTCTCAGCTCTATCCTGATTTCTAATTTTGTCTCATTTATGGCCTTTCTGACATGTTAAACTAGATATCTCATCTCAAGCATCTCAAATTCAACATGTCTGAAAGAGAACTTATTATGTTTTCCACAAAATTGTTCCCATTTCTCCGTTTTCCTATTTTAGGTCAAGAGCTTCACCATCCTCCCAGTCAGCTAGGTTTTCAATCTGTCGATCTTGACATCTCATTATTTTTCTTCCCATCAATTCCTTTAAGTGCAATATACTGTCAATTCTTTAGCTTTGTACCTTCACAGCCCCTTCACTACAGTCACAGAGCTACCATCCTGGTGAAGGCCCTTATCACATCACACCTGGAAACCCGCATTAACCTGCAGGTCTGTCTGTGAAAAGTCTGTCCCCATTCTAATCTATCTTTTACTCAGCTGCTAAGGTTATTTTCTTAAAGTACAAGATTCACTACATCTCTTCCCTTCTCAGAGAACTCTGGGGCGTCCTATTAGCTTCAAGATTGAATAGCAAGTCTACAATCTTGATCATTCCTACTTTCCTAATCTTTTACACTTATTTCCTTCCAAGAACCCCATGGTCCAGCTACACTGGCCTCTTTAATATTTCTGAATATAATTCTCCTTTTTCATTGGATACCTCTCTTGCCTCACATCTTCCTTCTGGTTTTTCTAGTTTTCTAGTTTCCTTTAGACTCAGCTCAAATCTCATTTTCTGCAAGAGGCCTTTTCTGCTCCCAGCTCTCATCCCCTAAACTCTATGTGCTTCTGATGATTTCCCTGTGAGATTATCTTCCATTTACTGTGATTGTCTATCTATGAATCTCTTTTTGTGCCTATTTATTTATATGTGGCCTTTCCCATTATTATACAAGCTCCATAGCTTTTTTTCATTGGATTCTCACTTTCCTCACTTCTTCCTTCTGGCTTTTCTGGTTTTCTAATTTCCTTCAAAACTCAGCTCAAATCTCATTTTCTGCAAGAGGTCTTTTTTGCTCTTACCCCCCAGTGCACAATCTTAATCACTGCTGGTGACTTTCCTATGAGATTATCTCCCATTTACTTTATGTCTGTCTGTCTAAGTATCAATCTCTTCTTATGTGTCTATTTATTTACATGTGGCATTCCCCATTATTATACATACTCCATGAGAGTAAGGACTATGTTTCTGCATTTCTCTGTATAACCTGACTCTAGCATAGTGCCTGGTACATAGTAAGAGCTTAATGTAGACTGATTGACTGATTCGAAGTGTGTAGCTTCTGAAAGAGTCTAGCTGAGAACTAAAAATTAGCTTAGATGCATTTTGAGTAACTTCTCATCAAAAAAAACTATAAAATAGATTGTTGAATGCTATAATGCAGCATTTCGATGCCAGACTTCATTAAGATGCTATTAGTGGTTCCTTAGCCATATCAAACACATTCCCTAAGTTATTTGGCTGTTAACAGAACTTTTTGCAAAATAAAACCCACAAATATATTTCGGAATCAGTTCTTTTACATACATATTACTGAGTTCACACTTTAGAATAGTGTGTTTCTCCTCTAATAGCTGAAAATGATGTAATCATATAAATGACTGTAGGGAAAATTGTTTAATACAATTGCAGATGCTATCAATTAGTTTTCTTCTGCAGAAATCTGAAATCTCTTTATTAGGTCTTTTGTCAATTAAATATTTTCAAAAAGAATTAATTGTACTGAACTTTGCAGATAAATGAAGAAATGATCTGAATATCAAGCACAACATCTTTCTGAAGGTTTTATTTTAAAATAATTCTCAAGCCTGTGGTGGCATTACTATCAAATATTTAAAGAGGGAGATCAAATAGAAAATCAGCTGCAACAAGGTATTATTAGTGTTGTGTATTATGTTATTCTCTTCCTGGTGTGTGTCTGCCCTTAGTGTCAAGTATTAAATGACACAATTAGCAGTTTAATTGAAACCTATTGTCTGCTTTTGTCTTGTTTAAGATATGTTGCAATATTGACTCCATTCAATTTCATGTTGCTAAGTTACTGTGTACTTGGCTCCTTTTTAGAAGGGAAATGTAATTGTTAATTATTTTATAATGAATAAGAAATATCTTTATGTATTTATCTTTTTTTGCTCATCATACCTAAATTGGAATATACATATAAATGTATATGACAGAGAGTTCCGTTCTTTCAATCCCATCAAACAGAAGCCACACCGTTATCACATGTGGAGGTAAGAAAAGGTTACCTTTGTCCCTCTCAGTGCCTGTATTCAGTTCAAAGAAATAATAATAGATTGTAGGGGGGTAAGTTGTAGGGGCTAGAGAGGGGAAACCGCAGTTTTTACAGCTTCTTGGCTGCTTTCTAAGCCAATCAGAAAGGTTCAAAGAAATTCAGTTGAATAAGCTGTAAGTATCTGATTTATATAAAGCACTGATACCACTAAATGCTGATTAAGACACAAAGTGAAGCTAAAATGTGATGCCTGTTCTTGAAATATCTGAATGGATATGCTGTTGGCTTGCTAAGAGCAGTGCCCTGTGCTGGGCCAAGATGGCCCAGGAAACACATGGTCCAGATACTGTGCTCCTGCCAAGGAAAAGGAACAAGTATTTTGATTTAAAGGAGGGCTGTAAGTGTTAAAGTATTTAAGACACTGAACATGGTCTATTTGGCACCAGAGAGAAGAGCTAGGAGCAAAGTGTGAAAGTTGCAAAGGGGTGATATGGAACTTTCTTTCCAAACAATGAGAGCCAGACAAAAGTGGAATGGGACCCAATATGAGTTCTCTCATATTGGAAGCTTTCAGGCAAAGGCAGGGTAACTATTTTAAAAGTATGCTGGAGAAGATGTTCAGGTATGGTTGGGAAATCAAGGAGGATAGCCAACTATTTAGGCGACAGTCTGGTGTAGTGGCAAACTTCCCAAAATTGTAGTTGAAAGACCTGGATCCAAATCTTAGTTCCTTGAGTCACCAGCTGTGTGACTATGGACAAGTCTCTTCCAAATCCATCCAATTAATTAATTTAAAAAGTGCAAAAAAAAAAAAAAAAAGAGACGTTTCCCTCCCATCCTAGCATTAGAAATCTGTGGGCCAGTGTATATGATGGTCTCAAGAGCAATTTCACATAAAGTTCAATAAAACTTCTTATATTCAGTTCTCCTACTCTGATGATCTGGGAATATAATTTATTACAATAGATGTCCTTATGTTACAGAGAAAGACAGGTCTGATTCAAAAAAGCTCTAAGCATTGACATTATCCACCAGCAGGAGGCATGCCTCTTCCTGAATCAACATCTCTTTTTTTCAACGTCCAATAGCTTTAAGCTTTCAAATCTTTTTGAAATGAAAATAATAACAATAATTGTATCTAATAATAACAAGCCAATTATCTCCAACTCAGAGAGGACAGAGGGCATACAAGTGATGCTCTATCGAGTTCTTATATCTGTAGAAGACAAGTAATACAAGTAAGTAATTTTCTTTCCTACTAAGATACCTGCAATAGATCTCTGTGGAGACTAAGGCTCCAGGGCTGTCACTAAAAGATACCAACTAAATATAGAAACAAAAAAATCAGAAAAAAATACAGCTGGTCTGATGTTAGCAACAAAAGAAAGCAGAAGAAAGGAGAAAAAAATCCTTGCTTTCTTTCTAATAGAAGAAATTAATGTGGCTTTAGCCTCATAGGTTTCTAAATGTAAAAAATTAATATGATTCTATTTCATCAATTATCCAAAAAAGCATTTCCTATCTACGTGGTTTTCTAAGGAAATAGGCAGATAGAGGAAATAAATATTTAGCTCCAAAGAAATAAAGAACTATCTGAGATTTCCATGTAAGAGATTTCCATTGCTAAAATTGTTAGATTATATAGGAAATATAATTATTACTGAATAAACTCAAAAATGCTACTTTCATAATCTTTCATATATATAAGCAAGACATATATTTGCTGCCAATGAACTTTTCAATAATTCACAACCACATCTACCATAGATTTTCTAAGAACTAACGAGGACTAAAGTCAGATAGAAAACTTTAGAAAGTTTTCCCAATTCTTGTGGACAAAAAGGAGTGGGAACTAAAACATCAAGTGAACCAATAAAATTCTTCCTAACAGGAACTTGTTTTTTTTTTTTCCTAAAGTTTTCAACATTCATTTTTAATGAGTAGATGTCCATTAATTGGGGAATGGCTGAACAAATTGTAGTATATGAGAGTAATGGAGTATTATTGTCCTATAAAAAATGAACAAGCTGATTTTAGAAAGGCCTGGAAAGATTTACTTGAACTGATGCTGACTGAAACAAGCAGATACATTGTACACTGTTTAATAACAGCAAAAATGTGCAATGATCATTATGAAAAACTTGGGTTCTTCTCAATGGTTTAGTGATCTAAAGCAATGCCAAAAGACTTTGGACAGAAAATTCCATCTACATCCAGAAAAAGAACTAAGGAGATTGAATGTAAATCAACACGTTATGTTCACTTCTTTTTTTTTCTGTTTTTTTTTCTCTCCCACGGTTTTTCACTTTTGCTGATTTTTCTCTACCAACATGATTCATAAAGCAATGCATATTAAACATAAATAAAAAAAGACCCCCCCAAAAATACATTCAATTTTTTTAAGATTTTGAATTACAGATTTTTTCTCTTTCCTCTCCAAGAGAGCAAGCAATCTGATATGTTATACATGTGCAATGATATATAACAGTATTTTCAAAAGTTAATCTACTAGAAATAAAGTCTAGAAGCCTTTCTTTTACTGAAATTAAAGAATTATGATTGGGAAATTAAGAGGAATGGCCAACTATTTGGGGGACACTTTGATGTAGTGGCAAATTTCCCAAAGTTTATAAATAAATAATTTTTACCTTAAACATTTAACTATGATATCCTTTATGACATTGGTTATAGGCACTTTTTTTTTGCTGAGGCAATTGGGGTTAAATGACTTGCCCAAGGTCACACAGCTAGGAAGTATTAAGTATCTGAGACCAGATTTGAACTCAGGTCCTCCTGACGTTAGGGCTGGTGCTCTATCCATTATGCTTCTCATCTCAACCAACTGAAAAAAAAGCAATTAAATTCACCTTAAATAAAATTTCTTAAGCACCTAAACAATATATAATGGTGCAGAATTCTATACTAGGTGCTGAATAAGAGAAAAAGATAAATTAAGATTTGAAGCTTACAATTTAAGTTAACTTTGAGTTAAAAGCACAAAGAAGACATCACTGGTATAAGCTTTAAGAAGCTGGGTGTGTGTGTGTGTGTATGTATGTATGTATGTATTATATATATATATATACACACACACACATCTATATGTATGCCTGTATATATATATATACAGATACATACATACACATGTATATATAATAAGCACCTATACATTTTTCCAATTGCCATTTATATAGTTGATAATTTCTATGATTGTATAAATAGTAGAGCTCTGCAACTAATAGTTGTGATAATAATATATCAAGGTATCCCACATGTTTTTGTTTTGATATTCTTCTATGCCAGTTTAAATTTAAGGCTAAATTATTCTTATCTTAAATAATTAAATGTACAATTAACTATCCAGAAGAATAATTTGACAATTTAACTAAATAGCAAAAGCATTTTTGTGTGCTAATAATTTAAGAAAAACTCTTAACCATCATGTGGTTGGTAAGAATTATTGCATTTTGCTGACTAGCTGAGTCTTGGCTATTCCTATTTGGAAAATCCACTTCAAGTGCTAGAAAAGCTATCTAATCAGCTTATTTGCTCAAATTGTAAAAAAAAAAAAAGAATCATGAGAAAGATGCATTTTTCTACAGGAAAAAATTCCATTAACAGACTTCATGCAATCCACAAGACTTTGTTGCCTTCGCATTCTTTTCTTGAATATGGGCAGCTAGGTGGCACAATGGATAGAATATTTGGTCTGGAATCAGGAAGATTCATCTTCCTGAATTCAAATCTGGTCTCACTCTTCCTAGCCATGTGACCCTGAAAAATGAGCTGATGAAAAAAACAGTAAACATTCTAGTATCTTTGCCTCAAAAACCCTAAGTGGGCTCAAGAAGAATTGGACAGGACTGAAAAACCAAACAACTACAACCACAACTACAATAATAATCTTCCAAATTAAAGATCTAGTATCCTTAAAGATCATAAAATTTAGCAAAATTAGAGGAACTTGTAGACATTGTCCAGTCTGGGTCCTTCATTTTATATATGAGAAAATTAAAGCCCTTGTCCATAATCACACAAGTAAAATAGGATTCCCATCTTGGTCCTCTTAACTACTCAAATATTCTTCTTTCCCCATCCCTTTCTGTTCAGTGGTGTGCCAATGTTATAAGTAAAAACATTTTACAGATGCAATGTTAATATGAGGACATAGCATTTAAAAAGAATTTAAAATGATACCTGTAGAAAGACCATTTTAGCAGAAATTGCCGTGCAGCTTTAGGAAAACTGGGCCTCCCTTCATATGGTTTTAGCGCTTGCATCATGACGTTATCGAGCCAGGCAGCCCACTGCTCCAAAGTGCTCTGTTGCTGAAGAGTCATCTTGAAGTCTGTTTCTAGTCTCTGAACCATGTTGTCGTCACACTGGCACACCCAGGAAGCCTGCTCCTGTTATAGTTCATAGAAAAGTTAAAGAAGCGTAACAACACCTCTTCAATTAATGTCATCATATAAACTATATGCATGAATGGAAAATTATAATGAAAGCTCAAAAATTAAATAAATCAAGAGAAAAACTACTTTTTCCAGTTGCTAAGGAAACTAATAACATTTGCCATTTTGGAGTTCAATAATTTCCTTCTCTCATTCTATAAGTAAAAACAAAAATGAACCATAAGAACTTGAGAGGTTTTACTTACATTGGTTAATCTATATGAGGGAAAATATAAATATCAAACTCCATTAGGAAAAAAAAGACCTGGAAATGCAATATTCTATTTCTTTAAAAATTATTTTTATTTGATTAATTTTAATTTTATGCTAACAGATAAAATATTAGGCTCAGTTCTTCATTTGAGAAGATCTGTAGGAAGTTACAAAGCATAAAATATATGCAACTGAATTGTCCCAAAGTGGTCTGTCATGAAGAGAATGGAGGTATACTGACATGATTTTATGTAGAAGCGTATGCCTGACATGATTTTATGTAGAAGCATATGCCTTATCCCGTTTTTAGATTGCAACATAAATCCCAAAGGCTATCAAAACAGCTCTTCTAATGCAAATTAATTCATGAAACTGAAAAATAAACAACAACAACAAAACACTCCTTAGGAAATGTGGAGATGTGACTTGCCAAAAAGTCAACAATCATCTACAGAGTTCAGGTTATAAAATTACTGCATTGATTGTATTTATGAAACTTTGTGTTCATCTACAGTTAAGTCTGAAGGGAAAAGCTAGGCTTTTCTCTTTAGATCTCTTTAGATGATACTTTTTAATGATAGTGAAATGATCTATGATCTTCCCAAGGAAAAAAAAATGTTTTATCTCAAACATTTATAAGAATGATCCTTTTATAATTTGAGTCAAAGCATAGTAACCAAATGAAATATTAATTACAAAACACTCTTCTTGACAGTCAGGAGAAATGGGTCTTATTCCTTGTTCTGTCACTGACTAGTTGGATGACCGTAAGCAGAAGTCACTCCATTTAGGTCTCAGTTTTCTTATATATAAAATGAAAGGTTTTGACTCGATGGTCTTTTAAGATACTTCCAGTTCTAAAATACCATGATTTCCATAATAATTCCAACGTTTTGCAAACATGAAATTCTAATTTTGCCCTTGCCTCCTAACCCCTGACACATAGCTTCTGCTACCACTGAGTGTCATAGAGTGGCACCCACGTTCTTTTATTAACACTCATAGCTGTTATCTGGTTACCAAAATGCATCACAGTCACAATATTGCCATCAGATCCTCTCATATGCAATTTAAATGTAATGTCTAGTGGATACCTGTAAACTTTATGGTTTACAAAATGATTTGTATGTGCTTATACATATAATAAATACTTGTACAGACAGAAGATAATAAAACAGGAAGAGAAAATACCATGGATTTGCAGTCAGAGGACCTGAATTTGAATTCTGCTTATTACTTGTGACTATGAGGAAATTACTTATCCTGGCCAGACTTTTGTTTCGTCACCTGGAGGTCTGGAATTGGGCAAAAATGGTTGAGAAGTTTGATGAGACTACTATTTTGCCTTCCTTCTACACTGCTACCCACTTTGGACTTTATGGCATATTCACCTTTTACCCTCACTCAGAACACTAATGCGATGGTAGTAGATGTCCCCTTAGTGATGACTGATAGTCAAGACGAATTTGTGGCTCTGAATAATGCTTTCCATCTCCATAATCTCCAAACTTATGCCTTGAGCTTGTGGGAAGGAAAGCATGGCATCCAGATGGCATCACTAGCATAAATGCAGAATAATGGCAGAAGCTGCAGTAAGTAATCACTAGTGGTATGTTTGAGTATGAAAATGGCTATTAGACTAAGAAACTTATTATTTTTTTAAGACTGGGTCTTCCTATCTCATTCAGCTGGAAGCACAACTGCCACTCATATATATGATTGGTTCTCCTGCTCCATTTCTGACCCAGGATGGTTTGCACCTCTTTAGGGGTTTGTTAGGGTATTGTTGGCACCTACCCTAACTGCCCCACTCTTGTGGACACCCTATCAGCTTGTCCCACTGCAACTCTGAACTCCCAAGTTCAGCCAGTCTTCCTCTTTTTCCTCTCGGGGATTACAGGAGTGTGCCATATGAATGCTGAGGGGAATGCTTACAGCAAGCTAACTGAGCCATCAGAAATCTTGGCTCTTTTGACTTCCAGTTTTTGATTCCTTGGCTCTGAGTCTTTCTGGATCTCCTTAGTCGGGATGCCTCTGCCTAGGTCTCATGTTTCTCCTTTAGGTAGGAAGCATGATGTGACTTATTTGGTGGGCATTGACAGTAAAGTTATACTTTTAGTCATGTTAGTTTTCAATAATAAAACTGTTCTAAATAAATACATATAAATGTATTTTTTAAAATCTTGATCAGGGATCTCCTTTATACAGTAAATGTCCCTGTGGGGAAATTCCTTCTATCAAAATACATTAGTAATTCCTCTCTAATGTAAGTCTGAGAAGATTGCCTGCAAGCACTAGGACTTCGGTGACTTGCTCAAAGTTACAGGGCCACCATTTATTAGGAATAGATTTTGAATCTAGAATTTCCTGATTCTGAGATTGGTTCTCTACTTGTTATGCCAAGCTGCCTCTCATATACCCATGTCTACATCTATATCTACCTGTCTTCAAAATGAAAAAAGCTAGAAGCCTCTTCCAGGATACTGGCTAGTAATCAATTAACACTTTGTTCAATAGTATGAGGGCAGCTAGGTAGTGCTGGGACTGGAGTCAAGTGGACTCATCTTCCTAAATTTAAATTTGGCTGCAGATACTTCCTAGCTATGTGATCCTGGACAAGTCACTTAACCTGTTTGTATCAGTTTCCTCATCTGTAAAATGAACTGGGGATGGAAATAGCAAACCACTCTAGCCAAGAAAGTCCCTCCAATGGGAATAGACACAGCTGAAAGATTTTAACAACACTACTTGAATGGCAAGATCAATCTCCCTAATGAATATCAATGCAAAAATTTTAAATAAAATATTGCCAAGAGATTACAGCAACTTATCAGCTGGATAATACACTATGACCAAGTGGTATTTATATACCAGAAATGCAGAGCTGATTCACTATCAGGAAAACTATTACCATAATCAACCATATCAATAACAAAGAATTGGACACAACTGGAAGAATTGAAAAACAGTACTGTGAGGAAACAAGTCAGAAATCAATTAGAAGATTTCTGGGGCTGGAGCCAAGATGGCAGAGTAAAGCTAGGAAGCTCCTCAAGCTCTCCCTGTTTCCCTCAAAAAACCAGATGAAACCAAACCTCTGAATAGTTTCACAGAATGAAACCACTCACCAATTCAGACAAGGACAAAATGTCCACATAGGAAATCTCAAACAGTGATATGAATTGGTCTTAAGCTCAAAGAGGCTTCTTGGAAGGATTCATAAAAGACTTTAAAAGGCAAATAAGAGAGGTAGAAGAAAAAATGAGAAAGGAAATAAGAGGCATGCAAGAGAGAGTCAGTATCTTGGAAAAGGAAGGAAAAGAAAATACTGTAGAAAACAACTCCTTGAAAAATACAATTGGCCAACTGGAAAAAGATACACAAAAGAGAACTTAAGAAAATCACACATTAAAAACTAGAATGAAACAAATGGAAGTGAATGATTCTATGTCAAAGCAAGAATCAGTCAAACTAAAAAGAATGAAAAAAAAATGGAAGAAAAGGTAAAATACCTCATTGGAAAAACAATTGATTGGGAAAATAGATCTAGAAGAGACAATTTAAAAATTATTGGCCTACTTGAAGGCCATGACCAAAAAAAGAACCTAGGTAGCATTCTTCAAGAGATCATTAAGGAAAACTGCCCTGATATTCTAGAAACAGAGGGGGGAATACTCATTTAAAGATTCCATCAATCATCTTCAGAAAGGAAAAAAAAAAACCGTGAGCTAAAAGACAAAAACAATTTAAGTATTAAGGCGCAACAGTCAGGATTACCCAGAATCTGGGAGCTTCTACAATAAAGGAGGGCCTGGAATGGCATATTCTGGAAGGCAAAGGACTTGGTTTTACAAGCAAGAATTAACTAATGACTGAGAATCATTTTTCAGGGGAGGTGATGAATCTTCAATGAAGTAAATCATTTCTATTGAATAAACCAGAACTAAACAGAAATTTTAATCTACAAACACAGGACTCAAGAGAAGCATAGAAAGGTCAAAATATACATTACTTAAAGGTTAAACTGTTTACATCCCTAAATGGGAAAATGATATCTGTAACTTGGTAACAAAAAATATAAATTGTCCTAGTTAAAAGAAGAGAAAATAAATTACTTGAACAGTCCCACTTTAGAAAAATAATGAACAAGCCATTAATGAACTCCCAAAGAAAAAAATCTCCATGGCCAGATGGGTTAAGAAGTGAATTCAACTAAACATTTAAAGAACCATTAATTCCAATACTATGTAACCTTATTTGGAGAAATAGGTAAAGAAGAATTCCTGCCAAATTCCTTCTATGACACAAATATGCTACAGATACCTATACCAGGACGAGCCAAAACAGAAAGAGAATTATAGACCAATCTCCTTAATGAATATTGGTGCAAAAATTTTAAATAAAATATTACCAAGAGATTACAGCAACTTATCAGTAAGATAATAGACTATGACTAAGCGGTATTTATGCCAGGGCTAATTCAAAATCAGGAAAACTATTACTATAATCAACCATATCAATGACAAAATCAACAGAAATCATATGATAATCTCAATACATGCAGAAAATGATTTTGAAAAAAATAACAGCAATTATTCCTATTAAAAACATTAGCGAGCTTAGGGATAAAGGGAGCTTTCCTTTAAAATAATTAGAAGTATCTATTTAAAACCAACAGCAAGCGTTATTTGTAATGGAGGTTAAATGCTAGACACATTTCCAATAAGATCAAGGGTGAAGTAAGAATGCCCATCATCACCACTATTATTCAACATTGAATTAGAAATATTGGCTTTAGCAATAAAAAAAGAAAAAGAAATTAAAGGAATTACAATAGGCAACGAGGAAATAAAACTATCACTCTTTGCAGATGATATGATGATATACTTAAAGAACCCTAGAAAATCATTTAAAAAACTACTGGAAACAATTGACAGCTTTAGCAAAATTGCAGGATATAAAAACCCATGCAAATCATCAGCATTTACATATATTATTGATAAAGCCCATCCGCAAGTGATGAGAAATTCCATTTAAAATAACTGTAGACAAAATAAAATATTTGGGGTCTACCTATCAGGGAAACCCAAGAAGTATATGAACACAATTACAAAATACTTCTCTCACAAATAAAGTCAGATTTAAACAATTGGAAAAATATCAGTTGCTCAGAAGTAGGCCAAGCTAATATAATACAAATGACAATTCTGCCACAAATTGGTCTGCTTGTTTATTGTCATACCAATCAAACTGCCAAAAATTATTTTATAGAGCTAGAAAAAATAATAACAAAATTCATCTGGAAGAACAAAAGGTCAAGAATATCAAGGGAATTAATGAAAAAAAACAAACAAACAAAGGATGGTGGCATGGCTTAGTAATACCAAACCTAAAACTATTATTATAAAGAGCAATCATCAAAACCATTTGGTGCTGGCTAAAAAATAGAGTGGTGAATCAGTGGAAAAGAATAGATACATATGACACAATAATCAAGACCTAGTATTTGATTAAACTCCCAAACTTCAGCTTCTGGAATAAGAACTAAATATCTGACAAAAATTTGTGAGGAAACTGGAAAATAATATGTCAGAAAGTCAACATAGATCTACATCTCATACCCCATAACAAAATAAGGTCAAAATGGACAAATGATTTGGGCATGAAGGCTGATACCATAAACAAATTAGGAGAGCAAGAAATAATTTAATCTATCAAATCTTTGAAGAAGGGAAGAATTTACAACCAAAGAACTAGAAAACATGAAAGGCAAAATAGACAACTTGGATTACACTAAATTAAAAAGTTTTTGCCAAACAAAACCAACATTAACAGGATTAAAAGGGAAGTACAAAGCTGGGGAAAAAACATTTTACCCACTGTTTCTGATAAAGGTCACATTATCAAAATATATAAAGAACACAAGTCATTCCCTAATTGATACATGGTCAAAAGATATGAACAGAGAATTTTCTAATAACAAAATTAAATCCATCTATAGTCACATTAAAAAATGTTCTAAATCACTATTGATTAGAGAAATGCAAATTAAAACAACTCTGAGGTATCACCTCACGACTTCTCAGATTGGCTAAGATGACAGGAAAATAAATGTTAGAGGGATGTGGAAAAACTGGGATAGTAATGTATTGTTTGTAGAGTTGTGAAACCAATGAAAACAATCTGGAAACAAATGGCCATCAAACTGTGCATACTTTTTTGACCCAGTAGTGCCACTATTGGGTCTGTAACCTTAGGAAATCATAAAGAAGGAAAAGGACCCACATTTGTAAAAATGTTTGTAGAAGCTCTTTTAGTGGTAATAAAGAATTGGAAAATGAGTAAATGCCTATCAATTGGGGAATGGCTGAACCAGTTGTGCTACATGAAAATAATGTCACAAAAATGATGAACAAGCCTATTTTAGAATGGCTCAGAAAGATTTACATGATCTGATGCTGAGTAAAATAAGCAGAACCAGGAATACATTATATATAATATCAACAAAATGTGCAATGATCAACTATTAAGGCGTTGATTCTTCTTGGCAATTCAGTGATCCAAAGCAATCCTAATGAACTTTGGACAAAACAAACCATCTGCATCCAGAAAAAGGAGGAAGGTGACTGAATGTAAATCAACACAAGCTATGCTTACTTCTTTTTTTTTTTTTTCTATTTTTTTCCTCCCCCATGGTTTTTCACTTTTGCTCTGATTTTTCTCTCTCAACATGATTCAAAAGTCAATGTGTATTAAAAATAAATATTTAAAAAAGAGCCCCAGGGATGTCAGCTGAGGGAGAATCACTCACTTTATGTTAAAAAGATGTATTATTGGAAGAATTAAAAATGGTTTTGTGCTTTAAAAAAAGAAAAAAATTAGAATATAGATTTGAAAATAAGAAATTTTCATTATAACCATAATTAGTTCAAATTCTACTAAAATATAGAAAATGATTTCAGAAGCCACCCATAAGATAAATGTCCTTATACAATGGTAAATGTAGAAGGAATTAAAAAAAAAAAACTGAACCTGAAGAACGAGCCAGTGATCAACTTACTGGCTCCTAAAGTGAACCTAATTCATCTATTAATATTTGATGGAGTTGAGAATTTAAAATATATTTTGTTTAGGGAAATAAAAACTACAGCATCAACAGAAGACAATCAGTTTAAAGTTAAAAACTAAATATAATTTAAAATTACTTGACCAGAAAAAAAAAAGAAAATCAAAATTTTATCCAAATAGAACTAATATAGAATTTGACTTATATCACTGATGTAATTACATTCTGGCCACATCCACCAACATATCTTAAACATAAAATGTTAGCTTCAAAGAATAAATGCTCTTTTGGGGCTCAAATTAGCAGTCTTTATTTTCTTTTTAAAGTCAGTTTTTCAAATAAATTTTTCTCTCAAAAGTGAATTTTTTTATTACTGTGGTCAAAAATATGCTTTTAGGAGATATGTTAAAATAGTTAAGTATCTTCAAAGCATATCCTCCTATTTCATTCAGTGAGAAGTACAGACCACAGTGGAATTGTGATTTTGTCTATTTAGGCAATAAATCTGAGCAGAAGCTTATTAGACTTAAAATAGAGTTGTAATAAAGTTTTTCTCTTAGTGATTCCATGAATATATCCAAATGGAATTGTGAAGATAAATTCTGTGCTTCAGACCAAGGATACAAAAGAAGATATTTCCTTATAGAGAGACCATTCATAAAGCCATGGTTTACCTGGACATTGGCAAAATCAACACGGTTGAGGTCATTGAGCATCTGGTTGATTTGAGAAGTGTTCTGGAGTACGGCGCGAGCTGCCTGAGCCAGGTGATTAAGCGATGTGTATCTTCGCAGAGTCTGGGCAAAGGCACTTACAGCGGCAACCTGCAAAGAAACCCAGTTGGCTTTGGATTTTTTAAAAAAGAAAAAGAAATTACTGAAATTTTTTAATCTTCCATGACTGGCTAATTTCTTGTGTTCCCTTTTGATATATTTTATATTTATCTTTGTAAGAGAGCTCACTTGCGGATTATAGCATTTACATTTCTAAGTCCCATAGTTTTCCTAGGACAAAAAAAAATTTTTTTTGAAGTCAAGATTCAAACAGGCTCCTACATTCTTTGACACAGAATCATCAATTAACCATCCTTGCCTGTGATTATGTATTCACATCCAGAAATAATTTATTCTGGAGAAAGTGAAAAGATAATTTAATTTTCTTTACTCTCTCAATCACATTCAAGTAAAAAGTAGGTTTAAAAATTTGCGAGAATTGGCCCTACTATTGTATTAACTATACATAGAACAATTTTTAAACAAGTCAAAAAGAGAAACAGGAACCTGCCAATAATTCTTCTATCATTCTACAGAAATCTAAATCAGATGAGGAGCCTTTTGGTGGGAGAGAGGAAGAGGGAAACACTTTGCTACTAATGTCTTCCTCCAATGCCCCAAGTTGGCATGAAGACCTGTGTTCTCCAAGGTTGTGTCAGAAATATAAGTGCTGGAATGTCATTCCCCAAAGTGGGAAGCATAGTATCTAGTAAGGTGTGGTATAATGGAATGAACATTGGCTTTGAAATCAGAGAATGTGGGTTCAAATTCTACCTCTTTTTACCCTGGACCTCAACTTCCTCATCTGTAAAATAGGGAGAACTGACTATATGGCCTCTGAGGTATCTTCCTCTAGATCTCTACTATCTAAAGCTATTATCCTATAAATAGTATGGGCCCCTTGAGAAATTATATCTTTTGGTTAAGGAACAACCAAGTTATAAATAATTAGGTTAGCAGCCAATAAGGAAATATGTTGGGCCACAGTTCATGGAAGACAGTACCAAAGTACATAGAAATCGTAACAAGCAGGCTTATATTGATAAAAATCATAGTTCTTTTGATGATATTTCTTTAGAAATAGACTTTTAATAACCTATTCTAGACAAGCAATTGGAACAGACATACTTAAAACTTAAATTTCTATTAAAAAGTTATACCTAAAATGCCAGCATTGTAGAGGGCTTAAACTATTGAGTTGATGCACTGAGGTCAGGACTGCCAAGCACTTAAGGCTAATTATCGATTAGACAATACTCTATGGGCATATGCTTGGAAAATGGTCCTTCCCACTATCCTGGGCTGGCTCGATAATTGGTATATACAGAGGACTGTAGGAGGGACTAGGAGGCGGAGTAAGACTAGCCAGAGTCACACTTTGGCGGTAGATGAGGGAGAAGGCTGTCGCAGAGATTCTGCTTCCATTCTGTTCAATCCTGCATCTAAGGACCAAGAATAAAGACTAAGGACTTTTGGTTATCCTGACTCTGGCTGATTCTGGGGTGTCCTGGGTGCTAGCGTGATCGTCACAAGCCATAATGTAGCACATAAAACCCAAATGAAACCTTATATCATTCTCAGAGAAATATATTATATGTATAATATCCCTTGAAACCTCCTATATTAAGAAAGTGTGCAAAAATGCACATTGTAAACAAAGTTCCAAGAAGTGTACTAAAATGTGAACCTCGTTGAACACATGTGTGTGAGAAATTGGATAGTATTTCCAGTTCTTATAAACATATCACCCTAAACAGAAGACCACAGTTTTTAGGCTCTAAGATTATGCGCCATTTGGTGGAAAGTAAGGAAGTAGGTTCTTTCAGTTAGCTTTCTAGCTGACCTCTGGTGGCTTTGTCCTATTTCCCCACAATTATACCCACATCTCCTTAGTTCATAAACACAACAATAACAACACAAAAAAAAATCTCTTTACTTTATCCTCCTGCTTTTTTCCTATTATTTTTTCACCCTCACTACTAAAATTCTTGAAAATGACTATACCTTGGGCAGCTAGATAGCACAGTGGATAGAGCACTGGCCCTGACGTCAAGAGGACCTGAGTTTAAATCCAGTCTCAGACACTTAATACTTCCTAGCTGTGTGACCCTGGGCAACTCACTTAATCCCATTACCTCAACAACAACAACAAAAAAAAAATAAAAAAAAGAAAGAAAATGACTATACCCATTTTCTTCTGACCCCTCCTTTTCTCAGTCTCTTGAAATATAGTTCATTCCTTCATCCTGTACTGAAATTGCTTCTTTAAGTCAATGACTGCTAAATTACCAAATCTAATGTAATTTCTTTTCATTTCTCATCCTCTTGTCCTTTTGGAACACTATCAATTAATCACAGAATTAATTAAAAAGCATTTATTAAGTACCTATTGTATGCTAGATACTGTTCTGTATGATGGGGACACAAATACAAAAGTGAGACATTCCTTATTCTCAAGAAATACACTTTTTTTGAAGAGGGGAGGCATGCACATGTTCACAGATAAGCAAAAATAAGATATGTAGAAAATGGCTATGAAGTAATTTCAGGATATGAATAACAACATCTGAGGGATTTAAGGAGGTGGTCCTCAAGCCTCTGAGACCTGAAGAGATTAGGAAGTCTATGAAATATAGTGATAAGGACATAGCCTTTGCAAAAGCATGGAAGCAGAAAATGGAATGATGTACACAAAGAATGATTGGTAGAATGATTAATGTATTGCTTCCCAAGAATCCATTCTTAAAATTTTTCATTTATTTGCTATATACTTGTGCTCCTAAGAATCTCATTCATTCCTATGGCTGCTACCACTATTCATATGACTCCCAAATTTCTAATTCTATTTTAGAATCTTTTTTGAGATTCAGATTTGTATTTTCAACTGTTTATCCACTATCTCTAGCTGAATGTCACACCCTTGACTCAAACCCTCAAATTCAAAATTGCCTAATACATCAAGGACTTATGATTATCTGAGTCAGAGAACTCCCAACAATGATAAGGGTTACAATCTATCCACAACTGAGTAGTAAATCTTAAAGAGATTTGTTTGAGGTTCAGAACAGATAATTAAGTGATTGTACCCTTGTTCTCAGGATAGAATTTGAATTTTGGTCCTCCATATTTTGTGTCAAGCACTGTAACCAACACATCTTCCTACCTATAGCATTTCCCAAACCAGAATTATCTTTATAAACATAATTTTCTCCTTATGATTTCACAGTTCTTTCTTTGGAATCATCATGAACCATGCCTGCAAATTTTTTGTTATCTCTAGTTCTTTCTACACCATCTCTCATATCTCAAACAATTATTAAGTTCTATTAATTTTACTTTCAAGTTTTTTTTTTTTACATAATTTCCCTCTATTCTTATAGCCATTATTATAGCAGGGTTCTTCAAGACCATTCACCTGGATACCACATTATAGGTTTCGTACCTCTATTCTCTCTCCATCCAATTCATTGCATTGCCAATCTCATGCCTGGAATACAGGTTCTAACAATCTGGTACTATCTCACCTCTGGTACTCTATCATTGTCTTCCATGAATTTTATGCTCCAAAGTGAACTCTTATATTTAAATTAACATGCTTTGAGTTCTCTGCACCTTTGGTCACACTAGTCTTTATACACTAACTTTCCTTTTACTCTGTCTACAGATGCTGAATCTTTCTCATTCATTATAATATCAAAGTCACATACCACTTCTTCCATGGATATTCTAAGGATCTTTGATATTCTTTTTTTTTTTTAGACCTGTGATATTCTAAGGCAGTACTGGACTTCCCCTTTGAACCTCAATACTTTTTTGCATTTGGTCTGATACAATTATCAGATTAATACTATATATTAGTACTTCATATTTCTGTCTTTTATTTGTTATACTATAAATTCCCTAAAGGCAAGACCCCATGACTTTTCTAATCTTTTGTATGACTCCCAATATCTATCAATGTTCTGCAAATAGTACATATTTAGAAAAAAATAAGTTACTGAATAAACTCTCTAGAACTAGAGAATGCAGCAAGTTATTACATTATATTATAAAATATTGCTTTGTCTCCATGTGACAAAATATAGCTAGGTTTCCAAATTTTTAACCCCAATGAAGCAGAAGTGTGGTGAAGTTCAAATAAATGACATATGTAGAGTGCTTTGCAACCTAGAAGGCATTACATAAATGCAAGCTATTACTAGAGATATAATTACTTAAATACTTTCTGTTTCTCTGGGTAATACTTTCAACTATCTGTACTAGAGTTTTCCTCTGATGCCTTAGCATGATGTGGTTGTCGTCCTGGATTATTGAAGATTATGTTAGTAAAGAACAAATTCTGGAAGATCTTAATCAATCAATAAGTATGTATTAAGTACCTACTATATGCCAGGCACAAAGCTATGTGCTTGAGTCACAGTGTTAGGTTTTGATTTCAAAAGTGGATCTGGTAAAAGATGGTCATATCTGTCCTCTGAGGGTTAGCCCAGATTATTTTAGTGAGGTTCATTACCAGATGAGCTATTGGAGTGACACATTTTTCAGGAGTAATAAACTCTACTAAGTGATGAAGGGTTGAGATTTGCAGGGATGGAGGAGGTATATTAACATAATTGTGTAACCTGGAAGTTCTTGACCGTTTTGTAGGCTGGATTTATGATATATTTGTTGTCTTTACTTCTGGAACTCTTTCTCTAATTTCTTTGGAAAATTTAACTTGAAATCTATAAACTACTGAGTTTGAATATGAAACAATAATGCAAATACTTCATTAAAGAAAATGAAAGCTTCTGAGAAATTAAAAAGAAACAAAAAAATCCTACATTTCTACCATACAGATTATGTAACACAATGCCACCTGGGAGATCAAAGACAATGGTTCAAAACAATTTCCAAAATACAAAATGAAGAGCACAGCTAACACAATGTACCTTGGTTTGTATCATTCTCTGTGGAATATTGTTCATGGCATTGGAAAGCCAACCTTCAAGGCTTTTTGCAAAATTGCGAATGGCTTGGGTCAAGGCACCTAAATATTAAAAAATAAAAACATTATGAAAAGAAGCCAAATAACCAATATCTTTATGTTGGGGGTAAAGAAGGGTAGGGATTATAGCACATAAACATATAATTTGAAATACTCTGAGAATTTTTATTTTCTACTTTGATAAATATTTAATATATATTCATAACTCTGTTCTGCCTCCATGATTTACTTCTTGGAGGTTATATATTTAATTGTTTCACTCCCAGATTATTCTTATCCATCGGTGGGAAATCCAAACATTCAAACATTTGAGTACAGTGACATATACCAGTTGTGAATATAATTATAGATTTTTCTACTTTGAACAAAGCATTTTTGAGCAACTGTTTAATGCTAAATGACTGAATAATCTTCTTTACAAATTCAGGAAAAAGGCTTCCCATTAAGGTATAGATTGGACTAGATAATATTGGAACCCCATATTCTAAGATCTTTTTCCAGCTCCTAATTCAGTATAACAGCATAATCTCATCAAAAAGTTTTTGACCTGTACCTCTCAATAAACTAGAGACTTCAGGTGGAGAAGTGGCAATTTTCTCATTTTTCTCTAACACTCTAGTGAATAAGGCACAAAGCTATTTTCATGTGAGTTTGGATAATTTAATCAATTCTTCATTTTATACACAGGACAAGTGTCATGAAAACTGCTGCCAATAATTGATGAGAATACTCAAAATTGTCCAGTATATGAATTACATACTGTATTTTCTGCAGTATGTAATATAGACAGATATGTTTGTCCCATAACACTACATTTTATGCAGGCTATGAAATAATAGGACCCTCCCTGGCCATAAAGGAAGAGAACTAGTATATCTGTTAGGCAGAGCCAGCATTGATGGAGTCTGCCCCTTACTTACATGGACTCTACTAATTCTGTGGCAAGTAATAAGAAAATGGACTCAAATAATACTAAGCCTTCAAGGCACCATTTTATTTTTAGGCTGAAACTATGAAGTATGTAAATAAAATGCTGTTATTGTTTTCCTGGCTTTGTGATTTTACTTTATTTGTGTCCAAGGCTCTGCATGGAAGGAAGCAGGCTTTAAATACCAAATAACTACCTGATGCACCTTACAATCTAAAATTAATCTATGAATACTCCTGTGTGGTAGGTGGATATTTTAATCTCTCTTTCACAGATAAGACTCCAGAAAGCTAAATGATATGCCTAAGGCTGAAAAGCAAATTAAAAGCAATCCTGGGATTAAATCCCTTGATTTTCCAGGCTAATGCTCAGATGAGTCCAACATACTTCTTCAACTGACAATGACTTTTGTTTAAGAAAGTTGAGAAAATATGTTAACAGTGCAAACTAGTATCAAAATAAACAATTCATTTTTCTCTATGAAATAAATAAATTATCATTTTCTTTTTGTATTATTTAATGGGACAAATGATGAATGAACTTGAAACAATCAGGATTTTGACTGAGAAAAGCAGCCTCAAATATGGAAGATTAAGCAAACCCTTAATCTGTATAACAGCATTGGAAATTTCGTGAGAATTGATCTTTCTTGTGAAATTTCCAAAGCTTCCCACTTTGTCAAAGCTGGGAAGCTTATGAAAAAATTTTTTCTGCTGTATTATGCACTAAGATCATGGAGGATAGGTATGAATGAAAATGAAAAGGAGTAACAAAAAAACTAACCCGTTTTTGAAGCTCAAGAACATTTGGGTTTAAGATACAGATTAAGATTCAATTTGGATCTCATTTTATCCAAATTAATTTGATGTTCAGAAGGCTAGGAAATAATTACCTTTATTTTGCATTTTAGAAATAATGAAAATAACTTGGAATCTTTCCCCTGTTGTACAAGAATGAGGTCTTGGCCTGCTAATTATCCTTACTAATAACTGAGGACTGAATCTGTGTCACTAATTGCTTGGAGGGAATTCCTTATTTTTAGCAACTTCGCATTTTCTAGATTTAGGATCTAGAATTTGTTAATCTGACTTCAAATTAATGTGATGGGCAAAGATATTTTTATAACAAAAAAGGAACCCCATCTGGACAGAAAAAAAATATATCTTCTGTTATGAAGGCAAAAGATGGATGGCAAAACTAAGTACTAGTAGTCGCCAGGAAAAGAAATTCTTCATTGTACAGAGAAGCTAGTTTGGTCTTTCTATAAGAATTTATGTAAAATAAAAAATTGTACAGATTGACTTTGACAAATCTTAAAATTCTTGAATGGATTGTTTGAAATTCAAAGTCTATTCCAAAGCCTACTAGTCTCAACCTGTTGAAGGTTAGTATTAAAATGCACATATTCAAAAGATAGTTATCTAAAATGTATTTTGAGCTTTTATTTCTTTGAGGCTGGTTGTAGCATGGGAATGAAATCTTGAAATTTCTTTGGAATGGCTTAATGCATCTGTTGGTTACAAAACAACTCTGAAATTATAGTTTTACAAAAATTTCTGGATCTTATTTGTTCAGTGAAATTTGTGGAAAGCTATTTGACAAAGTAAGTTGGCCTTTCAAATATACAATTTTCAAAAAAGAAAGATAAAGTTTGAGCTGCCTATTATGCGAAGCAGTGGTCACTTTAGAAGAGGCTAAAAATTAACTTTAGAAATTCCTTTTTCCCCTTAGTCAAATTTCTGTTGTGTTAAGACAAATATGAGTGATTTTGGTTTTCTGTATTTAGAATACTGTGGGGTTTTTAAAAACCCTGACATCTCTTCATCTATCTCATGAGATAAATTGTGAGTAGGCAGTAAGATGTCATAGGCTAATGAGCTCCCCTATAAAACTTCTCTTAAAACACCTCTAGAGAATACCTCTCGGTGCACAGGGAGCAAGAGGAAGGCAAGGGAAATCAGGTACTGGAACAGAAATCAGTACAAGATATGCACACAAATTTTCCATGACAACGTCACTGTTAATCAATCTTTAATCAGGAAAACTTTTGTGTGGATGGAATGGAAAATTAAGCCAGAGGGCTTTCTTTACTCTCTTATTGGGAACTTAATTAAATCCCTAATTCATTTTGATGATATTCTTAAACTAGAATTTAATTGCTTAAAAAAATGAAAGCTTTTGTGTATGTTTGCTAAACATATGGAACTTGAGATAAAGACAATTAAAAATTTTTCTGACTTTTTTACATAACTCCATATGCATATCCATAGATTACCATACAAACATATTATGGATAAATATGCACTTAGGTGGTAACGAAAGTAAACGAATAAAAACGTGTTTATTTTTCATGACCTCTATTAATTTCTGCCACAGTTAGAAATAGATGAGGTTAAAAATCCACAAATGTTTTATGTGAAGCTCCTGATGTTCTGTTCAACCAAATCTCTATTTGTTTTGTTGAAAACATTGACAATAGCTGCCTGTGAGCAAGTACACTTCAAATCTATGCTTTCTAATTTCTAAAGCTAACATTCTTTTTATCTCCATTAATGTGCTTAAGAGTGGAAGTTCTGTTCCATTTCATTAACAAGTTAAGGTCAGTAGCATCTGCTCATAAAGATGTAGGTGTAAAATTGTTCTCAACTGCCTCTAACAGCTAGACTCCCTAGTAGCACTTATATTGACATCTGTAGAAAATAGCTTTGTTTGTTACAAGATAGTTTGAGGCACTATTTCTTTTAAAAATAATCTAACTTATCTGTGTAATGCCTATTGTCTGGTTCATAGTGGGAACACAATGCTTGTGTAGTTACATAGATTTTTCTCTCAGAATACTGTTAACCATTACTGTTAATGGAAGCTACATTTGTAGTTCTTAACATGATGGACGTGACAGAGTAAATGCTTTTATAAAGGAATTCAACTTCACTGGAAACCGAGGTAAATTAGCTTGATATCAAAAGCAACTAGAAAAGAGACTGGCCTAGCAATTACAGATTTCAATAATTTTTACTTGAAGAAGGGAACTGTGCTTCTGAGGGAAATAATTCGATAATGGTTGACTGGCCAAGGAGTAATCTTGCAATTAGATACTAAGGCTGTCACCCATCGGCTTAGTTGGCTTACAAGAAAGAAGCATGATAGATTGGAAAATAGGTGAGTCAGGTTAAAAAAAAAAAAGAGAGAGAACAGCTTTCATACTACTCTGCTTTAATGTATTACTCCATAATATTATATGCTTTTCTGTTTTGCAAACCTGAATGAAGATTCAGACATAGAATCACTGAGATTTTTTTCATTCACTTTCCAAAACTTCCTGGGAGTTATGTATGAGAACAAAAGAATCCTTACTTGTCTGCATTTAACTTACTAGGAATAGGTCTAAGGACGTCGGGAATGAGAATCTCCACCAAAGCCTGGTACATCCCATGGTCACAGTTACACATCCATTTCAGAATAGACTCATTTTTGCACAGAGTTATCAGCTTTGCTTTCGGAAGTCGGCTTTCTATTTCACTCAGATTGCTGGCGTGAATAAATGTCGCAAATGAATAGATGGCAAATGAGGATAAAAAAAAAGAATAATGGGCTTTTAAAATATTCTTATTGAATAAAATACTATAGAGGTTAGACTATACCATCATTGCACTGGTGCCACATAGTTGGGATAAAGGGTTCCCCCCACCCAAAGCTCTCTACTTACTTTCAAATTTTCTAAAAACATGTTGACTGGCTACTACTTTTTTTTTTTTTTTTTTTTTTTAAGGAAAGGGAGAAGATGTCTATTGCAGTCACCCAAATCAATAAAAATGGGAACTATGTAGAGAAGTTAAAACTTTGAAAGAGCAGTTTGTGATATGTTTCTATATGTTAGCCTATCAAATTATATCAGGAAAGGTTCACAACTGGTATACATATCTCTACATTGTCAAATCTGTTCAATTACATAGTAAATTAGTAAAGTTTTTGGATTCTGACCTGGATTCAGTAATGGTAGTGCCATCAGCTGGAGTGGAGGGAGAATAACGCCAGAAAGTTTGCCACAATTTTTCTATCAGGCTAAACTGAAGATTCACAACAACATCCAATATTGCCTAAAAAAAAACACAAATCAAGGGCAGATGACCTTTTTGTTGTATTTACATTAGCCAAAAGGAGTAGAGGTGCATAGATGACAGTTGTTTTCTTTTGTAACTTAGCACAGAAGAATGGTAAGATATAGCTATTTCTAGTCATTCTGGGTATTAGGTGTTTCATCAGGAAATTTCTTCAGGACCTGCTAAAGATATATGACAGAACAAAGGAAAGTTGAACTACCAAAAAGACAAGGATATTAACTAGGGAAAAACCAACCAATTCCTTTCCAAATTACAAAGCCAGCCAATGTTTTCAAAGATCTCTAGCTATGTTCTTTTTTGCTTCTTCTTTTGGCTTTTATACCTATAACAACCTGATAGATTTTCTATCTTTCATTGTGCTTTCTCTGCCCCTCCACATATTTTAGGACCCAGTGACACTAGCCTCCTTTTCCTGGTACTTATATGGGACTCTCCACTTTCTGCCTTGTGCATTGTCACTAAGCTGTTGTCCGGGCTTAGAATGTTCTGGTTTCCCTGGCTTCCTTCATCTCTCAGCTTAATTATCACAATTGCAAGGCCTTTCCCTGTCTCTTTCACTACTAATAACTTCTCTAGGAGATTACTTTTAATTTACCATCTCTATCTGTCTGTTTATCTCTCTATCTATAGGTAAGCATATCTATATATACCTTGTATGTACATAGTTATTTGCTGTTGCTTCCACCATTAGAATGTGAGCTTATTGAGGGGAGGGATAGTGTTTTTATGTTTCTTTGAATCCTAGCCTTTAGTATAGTGCTTAGCCTATATAATAAGTGCTTAATAAATGCTTGTTCACTCAGACTTTATAGGTGATGTAGCTTAATAACAATGATGAGAATATTCATACATGGACACATAAGTACAAATGACTATGATGTACTATGGTACAGTGAGATGAAGGACAAAAGTATAAGTTCAGACAAGTGTTTTTTTGAAATCTGATGAGGCTAAAGAAATAGGAGAGGCTTGATGGAGCAGCTGGCACATGAGTTAGGCTTTCAAGGAAAGTAAGGACCTTGACAGATGGAGATTGAGGAGAGAGTAAGACTATTCCATGAATATAAAATACTAGGAATAAAAACATGAAAAAAAGAAGGGCAAGGCAGAAATGGTGGATACAGAGTAGTCCAGCTTGGTTGGAAAGCTGAATGTATGAATGAGAGTAGTTTGTGGGGAAAAATACATGGAGGATCAGGAGCTATACAGTGTTCGGGTCAAGTCAACTTTATTCTATAATAATAATAATAATACCTAACTTTATACAGTAATTGAAGGCTTACTTAAAGCAAAATAGAGACCTATTATAAGTTTCTAATGAGAGAGAAAATTAAAATGATATATTAGGAAGATTTCTCAATCAATGGCCTTTTAGTCAATCTTTAAAATTCTGCAGTGAGGAGTCCATTTCACTTTCAGACAAGTATAAATATTACTAAGTTTTTCCTCCAACATCAAGCCACATTTTTCTTCTTAGGAACTTATACTTATTATTCTTCTTTCTACCAGAATAAATAGAATTTCTCTTTCACATAACAATCTTTTACAAACAAGTAGATGTTATTATGTACTTCTTGAGCCTTTTCTTCTCCAGACTAAAAAAATAATTCCAGTTTCTCCAACTAATCACCATATGGGAAATGTGATCTATCTAATTTATCTAGAGGTCTTATCTAAAATGTGCCATTCAGAAGTGAATATAATATTCCACATTTGGTCAGACTCACATAGAATGGTCCTGAAGTTCTATCTCTTAATGCAGCCCAGGAAAGTGATGCTTAAGGTTAAGAAGGGTAACTGGTAAAGTTAGCTGATAAAAACTGATAAAGATTTGAGAGTCATCAGCTTGGAATTAATAAATGAAGCTATGCTAGTGGATATAGTTAGTTATGAGGAGAGAGGATAGAAGGTAGCTAAGGACAGAATTGTGGGGTAGGGAAAAAACTGAGAAACAAGTTGGATAAGGATTAGGGAGAAATCTATGGAGTGAAGCTACGACAAAAAACAGTGAGTTTATCAAGGAATTAGGCAAGAAATAAAAGGACTATGGCTCTTAAGCAGAAGGAGAGACATCAGAGTTTAGGATTTTGAAAGTAGTTTATAACAGGAAGAACCTCAAATTAAGTGAATGTGGGGATCACAGGAGTGGCAGAGTTTGAGAAACTGTGAGAATACTAGATCAGAAGGTTCATCACTGCAGATACTTAAGTTTCTAAAGAAAGGGAGAGGAGCTATCCAAAAGAGATCTTAAAGGAGGTAAAGAGACCCATGTATGCAAAAATTTTGTGGAAGCCCTTTTTGTATTGGAAAGAAAATGGAAACTGAATGGGGATGTCCATCAGTTGGAGAATGGCTGAATAAGTTATGGTATATAAATGTTATGGAATATTATAGTTCTGTTAGAAATTATCAGCAGAATGATTTCAGAGAGACCTGAGGAGACTTACATGAACTGATGCTAAGTGAAATGAGCAGAATCAGGAGATCATTATACATGGCAACAACAAGATTATGTGATAATCAATTCTGATGGACATGACTCTTTTCAACAATAAGATGATGGAGGCCATTTTCAACAATCTTGTGGTGAAGAGAGCCGTCTACCCAGAGAGAAGACTGTGGGAATTGAGTGTGGATCACAACATAGCATATTCACTCTTTTTATTGTTGTTTGCTTGTTCTTTGTTTTCTTTCTCATTTTTTCCTTTTTGATCTAATTTTTCTTGTACAATGAGATAATTGATATATATTATACATATATTGGATTTAACATATATATTTTTAACGTGTTTAACATATATTGGATTACTTGCCATCTGGGGGGGTGTAGGGGGATTTGGAACACAAGGTTTTACCAGTTAATGTTGAAAAATTACTCATGCATATGTTTTGAAAATAAAAAAGTTTTAATAAAAATATTTGGGTAAGGAAAAAAATAAAAAAATAATGGGATAGCAGGAAGTAGTAGAAATGAAAATTATGAGCTAGGACCCAAAGGAACAGAGAAAGACAAGAGAGTGACCAGCAGATTGGTAAAAGAGATGGATGAAGATCAAGGAAAGAAGATCAGATGTCATGAATTTCAAAAGAAGCAATTTTCCTGTCTTCCTTCTAAGATTATCTTCCATGTACATTTTTTCTATCTTTTATTATAGAATTGTTTACATGCTGTCTCTTCCATTAGAACACGAGCACCTTGAGTCCAGGGATTGTTTTTAGTTATCTTTGTATCTCCAGTGCTGAGCACAGAACTTAATAAATGCTCTTTGATCAAGTCCCTGATGATACATGTCTCATTTAGGCCCTGATCTTAACTTATTTTTTTCTTAGTGGCTCGGAGCAGACCTCTAGCTTCAACAAGTATAGAGGATTGTATTAAAAATTGCTAATGTTTGTATTAACTTTTGATTATTATTTTAAAAATCTCCTCAGAGCAACCAAATTAATTTATAAATTAGCCTCAAATAATAATATACATGAAATCTGAAAATTATTGCTTTGTGCAAAAACAGGAGTTTAGACTAAATGTATTTAATAATTTGGCTCCTAAGAATTGGCATAATAACTGCTAATCTATCACATCTGAGAAAAGTAGAGAAGAACCTACCTAGTTAGATGGTAAAGTTCAGGCAATCTGAAAGTCAATCTGGATTCTTTAGACAAAGAAAAAAACCTCTAAATTTGGTGTTTGGCTCTTTCATATGTTCTGGATGTATAAACCATAATACAAAGTCTTAGAGATTTCATATGTAAAGATACTAAGTCCAATTTATAAATATAGAAAAAAATTCTTTGAGTGGAGGGGATACTCTTCCAGAAATCAGTGGGAAATGTCACAAAAAAATAAAGAGTGAAAAATTGGAAGAAATAAATCCTTTTAAAATGTTAACAAATAATTGAATTAATTTCAATATACATTTATTAAGCATCCACTATGTGCAAAGTATTATACTCTTAAGGACCTTGTTATCTAAGGGAAGGAATAGGTATACAAGTAAGTAAAGCACAAATTAGTAGTAAAGAAAGGATCAAGACCAAACTTTCTATGAAAATTTGAGAAGGAAAAGTTCACTTGCAGTTAGAGGAATCCAAGGAAGCTTCATGGGAGAGGTGACACCTGAGCTGGACCTTGAAGGAAGAAAAGGATTTCAATAGATGCAGATGAATAGGAATGCATTCTAGACATGATTGGGATCAAAAGGGTGGCAACCTGCATGAATGTAAAGAGGAAAAGTAATGCTGAGGAAACTATAGAACAGCTAGCAGTCTAGTTTCATTAGAGAGTATGTGTGTGGGAATGTGTGTGTGTGTGTGTGTGTGTGTGTGTGTGTGTGAGAGAGAGAGAGAGAGAGAGAGAGAGAGAGAGAAAGAGAGAGAGAGAGAGAGAGAGAGAGAGAGAGAGAGAGAGAGTGTTTGTGTGTAAAGGAGAAGATAAGATATGAAGGACTAAATGTCAGGTTAAGAAGTCTGTATATTATTCTATAGAAAATAGAAAGCAACAGAAAACATTAAGTAGGGAAGTGACATAGAAATATTCATTAGATTATTAATTCACTAGATTACTGGCATGAAAAATAGATTTTTAAGGGAAGAGATGAAGGCAAATATATTAGGAGGCTAGAGAAGATGTTAAAAAGATGTAAACTTGGGTGGTGGTAGTAGAGAGAAGAGAACAGATATAAGATATTCAAAAGGTACAATCAATAGAGTCTGACAACTGATTGAACGTGGGAGAGAAAAGAGTAAAAACAGTAACTAAAGTTTTGACCTGGGTAAATGGGAAGAAGGTAGTGGCATTGAAAAAATATAAAAGTTTAGAGAAAAATAGATTTTCGAAAAAGGATGAGTTCAATTTCACACAGAATGAATTTGAGATGTCAGGGGGGGCATTCAGATAGAGATCTGCCTAGAAGTCAGTTACAGAGGTAGCACCCAATCTCCAAGAGGTTAAGAGTAAAGTTATAGATTGGAGAGGAATCTGAATAGAGATGGGGCTATGAAATACCAAGGGAAATAAGGTAGAAAAATAAGAAAAAAGAATCTATAACAGAATCTTAGAAGACCTTGTCTAAGAAGCAATGGGACAGTGAACCAATAAAGTAGACTGGTATAAGAAGATCAAAGGAAAAGTTGCATCAAGATGCCAAAAGAGGAAAGCCAGTACAAAAAGAGGGTTCAATGGTGTCAAATGCTGAAGACATTTCATAGAGAGGTTGGAAATTTTTAAAAAAGGTTAATGAATCTGGCAATTAATATAACCTTGGAGAGAGAAGTTTCAGCAGAGTAGTGGCAATAAGTAGTTGAGGAACTCAAAGTGGGTGTGGAAGAAATGGAAACACTGAGTGTATAGTAATCTTTTTTTAGAAGTTTAATATTAAAGGGGAGGAGAGATATGAGGTTAAGTCAAGTGGATGAAAAGGTCAGTGGAAAAGAATAAAGGAAGTGTAAAAATATAAGCAATGGGAAAGGAATGATTAGAGAGGATATGGATTACAGAAAATGATTCCATGAGGAGGGGGATAAGAATAAGGAAAACAATAAGAAAAAAAAGCACAAGAGAAGGAGTTAATTTGACAAGAAGTAGGGTTACCTTGTCCTTTGAGAATGGAGCAAAGGCAGGATATTTTGGGGGGAAATGAGAGAACTTAGGAAGGACAGTTCTAATTTTCTCATTAAAGTAGGAAGTAAGGAAAGGTAAATCTTCAAAGGTAAATGGGCTGATAGTGAGGTATGGAGGAGAGCTGGGAGAGTTTGGAACAGCTGTGGTGAAAAGCCTGAAAGGGAATCTGTTAGAAATGAGTAGTAAGGTTGAATAGCATGACTTTTTAGTGGACTAAGTATGATTTTGTTACTTCTTTAAAAGGAGGAATAGTAAAAAGAATAACACGCATTTGAAAATTTTGAAAGTGGAAGATAATGTCTTCTCGAATTGCTTTACTATAGAGTCAAGATTGCCAGGGAAAGAAGTGAAACTAAAACAGGCATGGTATACGGGGACAAAAAAAGAAATCAATGGAGTGCAGGACATAGGGCCAGTTTAGAACAATTTCAGTAGTGGGAAGAATTAGAGGTGAAAGTGTTGGAATCCTTACAAACTGATAACTAATTAGAGTTGATCTAATCTTACAAGAAGATGTTTTGGGCAGAACCTGAAACAAGGTACTAAGTAGAACTAATTAACACAAGGCTTGTGTTCCCACCTTTACTCATTGGAGTTCACAAGTTTGCCAGCTTCACAAAGTAAACTTTGTAACTTTGAGTTCACACCTCCCTTGAAGCTCTTAGGGCCAGAGAGCACTATGGGAGAAAACCCATAATCCCTCTCTCTCGTATCCCACAATTCCTCCCTCTTGCATAAAAGAAACAGACAGAGGCTCTTGGAGAGATTTCTCCGGAATGACATGAAGACTGGAGCTGGCTGGAGGCTGAAGAAAGCAGAGGCAGAGGCTGAAGGACCAGACCTTTGGATTTAAAGACATTTGGAGAGAGCTCTTGGAACCAAGCAGAGAGATAGGCCTCTAAGCTAACCGGGCTATATTGGAGATAATAAAAGATCTGAACTTTTATCACCTGGATATGTTTTGAGAAGAAAAAGCTCACCACATTTTGGCGCCCGAACAGGGACCGATTCAGATCCATCTGAACTAGATCACAACATTTTGGCGCCCTGAACGTGGGACAAACAGACCCCTCAATGGATTTCAGTGGAAAAGCTCCGATCCTGATTCAAGTGGAAAAGCCTCTGATCCTGATCCAGTGGAAAAGACTCTTCAACCCAGAAATTAGGGTGAGTGCAACAAAGAAATTTTGTTAGAAGAGTTAAAGTAGAATTTCAGCTAAGATGGGACAGATATTTAGAAAACAGCCTGTTTCTGTTCAAGGAAAATGTTTAGAGAGCATTGTCAAAGTTATGGAAAGCCAAGGTTTAATTATAAGTTTACAGCAAATCACTGAACTTTTACAAACTGTAAAGGACATATGTCCTTGTTTCTCTCTTGATAAGGAATTAGATCTAAATGAATGGAAATTGGTTGGAGAGGATCTTTGTCAATTCTATAATAAAAATGGGCCTAACTCAATAATTAATACATATAATGTAATACAATTGGCTATAAGAAGTTATTTAAGTGATAGAATGATAAAAAGGAAAGTACAGGAGGAAGAAGTGCCAACTTTACTAGGTGAAAAGGAGGACGAATCAGATGAGAATGGAGTTAATTACAATTCTGAGTATGATATTTCACAGCAGGAGGAATTAGGTGATTCCACATCTCATGACCCTCCCCCCGCAATTAACCCTTCATGGGTGGAACAAGGGGGAGGGAGAGAGACAGAAACACAGTCAGCTTCTCCTGTAAAGCAGAATTTGACAAGATTAGAAAAAGCATTAATTAAAGCAAAAAATGAAGGAGAAGATATATCTAATTTTATAAATGCATATCCTGTGATTGAAGAGCTCAACTCCTCAGGTCAAAAAGAGAGAAAATACACTCCTTTTAATTTGGCAAAAATTAAAGATTTGAAAAAGGGTTGCACTCTTTATGGGGCTACATCATCTTATGTGAAGATGTTACTGGATAATTTGTCTTATGAAATCTTAACCCCGAATGACTGGAAATCCATCGCTAAAACATGTCTTGAACCAGGACAAAATTTATTGTGGCTTTCAGAGTTTCATGAATTATGCAGGATTCAAGCCCAATGCAATAGGCAAACAGGAGCTATTGTACAAATCACTTTTGACCAACTAGCTGGTCAAGGTCAGTATGCAGAGAGTTCAGAACAGATTTATTATCCCATAACAGTGTATGAGCAAATTTCTAAGGCTGCAATAAAAGCTTGGAATTCTCTCCCTGGACAGAAAGATGGAAATAATGCTTTCACAAAAATAGAGCAAGGTCCCAATGAACCTTTTGCAGATTTTGTGGGACGTTTACAAACAGCTGTAATAAGAACCATTGGAGACAATGCAGCAACAGAAATAACGACTAGACATTTGGCTAAGGAAAATGCCAATGAGGTTTGCAAAAGAATTATATGGGGGCTAGGCAAAGATGCTCCTTTGGAGGAGATCATAAGACGCTGTGCCACAGTGGGCACAAATGCTTATTATACCCAAACTATGATGAATATGGGAAGACAAGGTCCTTCTTGGCAGAGGAATTCTAGAGAAATTCGTCGATGTTTTCAATGTGGAAAAGTTGGACATCTAAGAGCCCAATATAGAAATGGAGATAGAGTGAGAAGACAGGGTGAGAGAAAACCGAAAACCCCATGTCCAAAATGTAACCGAGGCTTTCACTGGGCCTCTAAATGTATATTGACCCAGAGGAAGGAGAGGCAAGGCCCAGCTCCAAAGTATCAATCAAAGGACAGGTGGGGCATGATAGCAGCTGAGGTTACACCCAGAGAGACTTTAGAAATTCAGGACTCTGATGTCATCAACCAACAGAAAAGCAATCAGGATTACAGTTGGGAAGAATACAGGCCTTTTAAGACAACAAGGCAATATCCAGTGCAAACAGCTCCAATGTAATTACCAGATGATGAGGAGAAATCCCAAATTTGGTAAATAGAAGGGAATTAGGTTAACTGCTTGGGGAAGAGGATCTGCTTATATTTCCACAGATGGAGAAAGAATCAAATAGCTGACAATGAGACTGTTAAAAGAACTTTTTAAAATCCCAGGAATCATTGGATTTCCTAAGACAAGATGAGACTGTTTCAGTTCTTGAAAAACTAGCAAGAATCATTGGATTCCTTAAGATGAAAAATTGTTGATGAGACTATTGCAGTACTTCAGAGCTTACAGGAACTATTGGATTCCTGGCACATGAACTAATGGACAATGGAATCCTATTGGACTGTTTCTAGGACTTATGGACATGTGTAAATTTTCAGGATGATTCATGTTATTTGTTACATTACTACTAGCCTGTGTTATATTGCTATGTGCTTATGTAAATTATGTATAATGCCTCCCATATTGATGGATTTATGTATACCATGTATATCTGTTACAAAGTTCTGGCCTATATTGATGGATTTATGTGTACCCCTTTAGAAATCCACTAATCTGATTAGATTTCCTATTTCCTTTGGTTTTTCATCTAACAAAAGAAAGGGGGAGATGTTGGAATCCTTACAAACTGATAACTAATTAGATTTGATCTAATCTTACAAGAAGATGTTTTGGGCAGAACCTGAAACAAGGTACTAAGTAGAACTAATTAATACAAGGCTTGTGTTCACACCTTTACTCATTGGAGTTCACAAGTTTGCCAGCTTCACAAAGTAAACTTTGTAACTTTGAGTTCACACCTCCCTTGAAGCTCTTAGGGCCAGAGAGCACTATGGGAGAAAACCCATAATCCCTCTCTCTCGTATCCCACAATTCCTCCCTCTTGCATAAAAGAAACAGACAGAGGCTCTTGGAGAGATTTCTCCGGAATGACATGAAGAGTGGAGCTGGCTGGAGGCTGAAGAAAGCAGAGGCAGAGGCTGAAGGACAAAACCTTTGGATTTGGCGACATTCGGAGAGAGCTCTTGGAACCAAGTAGAGAGATAGGCCTCTAAGCTAACCGGGCTATATTGGAGATAATAAAAGATCTGAACTTTTATCACCTGGCTGCGTTTTGAGAAGAAAAAGCTCACCACATGAAAGGATTATGACCAAAGAGGAGAATTTCAGAATTTGCAATCTTTAAGGTCAGATACAGGTTGGCCTTGATAGAATCCAAGGCTCCTTCTGACAGTCCATGATTTCTCTGTCCCTCCGTGTCTTTGAAATGCGGTATATGCACAAACATTTTATAAATTAATTCCTATTTTAAATGTTCTAGGGAATTTGGCTGTAAAGAACCCTGTGATAATCTTTTTGAAGAATACTTTTTGTGACAGAAGCAAAGGAGAAGTGCCCATTAATTTGGAAATGGCTAAACAAATTGTGATGCATGAATTTAATGAAATATTGTCAGAATATAAGAAATAAAGATTATAGAGAAGCATGGGAAGATATTAATTGATACAAAGTGAAGTAAGCAGAACCACAAAAGCAATATGTTCACAAACCATGACCAATGTAAATGAAAAGAACAATGATAACAAAGTGATCAAAACTAAATGCCATGAAATTATAATGACCAGGCTTGATCCTAAAAAAGACAAGAGGTGGTAGATAAGAGGGTGAAACAATGAAAATCATGTTACACTTTTTCAGTGTATTGGCCAGTTTTGCTGAATTCTTTTCCCATCTCTTTATTATCAGGGATGATCCTCTGGGAGGAGATGGAATAAGGGATAACTTGGGAAATGAGGGTAATATAAAACAAAATGATATCAATTAAAATGTATTTAAAAAACTTTTTGCAGGGAAAAATATTCATTTGTCTTTTGTTTAAATTCTGTCCATAGGAAATCAAAAAACTCTAAAGAATTATCTGGATTATCTTCTTTATTGAAGGAAATGCGGTTTAAAAGAAAGGGCCTTATTTTTGGACTTGGAAGGTCATTATTCAAAACTCAGATATGTTACTTACTCCCTTATCCTGGAATAAGTCACTTTGAATTTTTAGGTCTAAGTTTCTTCATCTGCAAAATAAATTATAAGATCTCCATTGTCCTTCTAATTCTAAATCCTATGATTATTATAGATGTTATAGAGAATGTTAACACTATTCTCTTAAATTAATTCCTATTAGAGAATTGAAGTATAACAATAATATCACTTGGAAACACATAAAGATCAACAGGGAGATAAAGTCACTGAATTTTATAGTTAAAATGGTCACTGGAGAAAATGATTGAGACAATCCATTAGGATCACATGGAGAATTTCTGTCGTGTTATACTAATAATATGAGAACCTTGCTTTTGGTTGTTAATAACAACACTTCTGAGAAGCATTCAGGTTCATTCAAACATTTCTTACTTCTGGGATAGAAAAAAACCCACAAAAAACAAACAAACCATTAATGTTATGAGTTGAAAAATCTCACTGCATATTGCATTGTCAGCAGTTGGGAGTTAAAAGTCTATAATAGCAAGGGATTAGATTCTACTAAGAGCAAGCAAGTCCACAAACAACACTGAAGTAAAAATAACTTGTTGGAAACCACCTCAGACCTCATTTAGTCCAACCCACTCCTAGCAAGTTTCTTCTCCATTATGATGGAAAAATGGTCAGACAATACATTTGGAAGAACTCAGTAAGAGAGTACCCACAACATGTTGAGGTAGTATAGCCCTATTTGAGATAATTCTGATTATTAGCTAATTTCCCCCCATCAGCTGAGAGTTACCTGGATCAAGGATTTGCAGTGGGTCTGCCCTTACTCTTTTCTTGTTGATTAGATGGAAAAGACTAAGGGCTTCCTTTGAGGTCTCCCATGTCAGGGATTTCTATGTCTTCCTCCTCAACTAGTTTCCAGGCGATGGGAGTACAGTACATTGATGGAGAGGTAGACTTGTGATTTCATTGCCTTAAGGAATTTCTTCTACACAGAGCAGTGCCTACTTTGAGGATACAGAACTTTTCATGGAACAGAGCTCTGACTTTTGAGTCAGATGGCTTAAAATCTTCACTCTTATCTTGAACTCTTGTCTGAATCTGAGCTTCTAGAATTCAGTATTCTTACTAAATGGGATGTGTGGAGGTGATGAAGGGAAGACACTGATATAGAGTAATGGGATCTATTTTTAAATACAGGTTCTGCCACTGAATACTTCTCTTATCTGAGGCAAAATCACTTGATTTTCTTGGGCCCTATTTTACTCTACCATAAAATGAGTGGGTTAGACTAAAAAGAATCTTTTCCTGGTCATATCAATCCACTAGGAAAATTTGTCCCTTAATAGAACACAATAAAAGCCATTCAGTAGAAGAACAGATTGTCTCAGCATGTGGTCAGTTTCCTATCACTGGAGGTTTTACCAAGGAGAGCTCAAGCACTTACTGAATTAAATAGAGTTAAAGCATCACTTATGATAAAGGCATTAGTCTATCCCATAAAGAGCCAATCTGAAGGGAGCCAAAAAACTTTTGATTCTTACTGATGAAGAACTGTTAAAGCATAAGATCCTTATAAATTCTGAAAGACAAAGTGCCAGAGATGTTTTAGAGGAGATTCCTATTCAGGTAAAGGTTGGATTACATGATCCTTGAGTCCCTTTTAAAATTGATATAAAATTGATATACAATGATTACCTTCTAGCAATAAATCTTAGGTTCCTATGACTAAACCTTAAAGTAAGTATGCACACACTTTCATGCAAGCTTTTTCTTTGTGCCATGTTGGTATTTCTTTGTGCAGTATTTGTGTGTGTGTGTGTGTGTGTGTGTGTGTGTGTGTGTGTATGAATGACACAAGGAGAAACCTGAAGAGAGGAATAGAGCCCTCAATGATTTTTGGAGGGAATAACTGTAGCACTTCATAGTCTAAGGAATGTAGATAGTGCAAGCTTTCCAGTTAATTTAACCTATTCTTTTTAAACTTCTAACCCCAATAGTTAGGCAGGAAATCTCTCTTTTTTTCCATAATCTGCCTGCAACTTACCCTATGTCTTATCACATCCCTTTCATGAACCCTATATTAGCAACAAATTGATCTACTCTTCATCCTCATTCTTATGCTACCTTTTCTCACATCTGTGCCTCTGGCCACATTGCCTCCTTGCCTGTCTAGATGTTCTCTTTCTCTTTGTCTGTTGAATTTGTTCCCTACCTTCAACTTCCAACATAGGCACCATATCTCTTATGACTTTCCCTAACTTCTCTTCTCCCTGAATGAAATCCTTTCTCTAGTCTCAGATTCCTAATAATACTTTATTTGTCTACATCACTTCTCTTATGAATTCCATTCCTGTATCATTATTTGTGTGCATGTGTTCTATTCAATTTAATTGTCAAGATCGAGGCACAAGGTTTTTTTTTTTTTTTAAAAACCTGCCGGTTCCTTACACACAGTAAGCCCTTGATAAGTATTTGTTGAATAGACTTTGCTCAAAACAGTATGAGAATCAGTTCCTCTCCCATGCAAGTGACATATCATCTGCTTTTAGCAAGACTTAATTTGCTTGAAAAGTCTTACTTACCTCACAGTGCTCTCGATAAAGACTCTGCAATGATTTGATATCCTCAAAGGTAGTACCATCTGGTAGAGAAGATATTTCAACTTCTCCAAATTCTGGAAGTGCTCTAGATGCATCTGTTACCATGACAACAGAATTAAAAAAAAACCACTGTGGATGGTTCCAATTACAGCTTAATGAAAAAAAATCAAGAACACAAAGATTTTGTTTTTGTAAAGTCAGGGTTCCAAAACCTAAGACTTTTCATATTTTCATCTTAATATTTTACAATCAAAAGTTAGCAGGAGGAACAATAGAAAAGATAAGCTGTGACCAGAATATTATAACAAGACTGTCTTGGTTATATAAGAGAGACAAACTATTGTGTGTGATTTTTTTTAACCCTAAAGTTTCACTAGAACTTTTAGAAATAGCATAGAGTTTTCCATTTTAGCAGATATGCCATACATATTTACTTAGTACATATGAATTAAAATATGACATTAATTCAGATCTTTTAAAAAAAAAGAGTATTTGGCTAAGAATGAGCCAAATCATCATGTTGTACTGGATATGTAACTTCAGCAGAAAGAACATTAGAGTAGAATTAGTCTATAATGAATCATGATATTTGAAGAAAAAACTGCTGCTATTTTGTAGGTTTCATGATCCTACTAACAGCTAATACCCATTATATCTTAACATACCTAAAAACTGTTGATGATGCTGACTTTGGGCAATTACAGTTTGCTCAACAGATGTGCCTGTCTGTTGACCACTTCCCGTGAAACCATCTGCAACCCCATCCACTTTCTGCATAGGCTTGTACCTTAAAATATGGAATGAAAGAACAATAATAACAACAAAGAAATTATTCTTTGAGTCTTCAAAACACCACACCACACAAAAATGACTAAGGCATGTGACTTGATTCTGCTTTCTTTTCTTACTCATGTTGAAAGTTAAATAAATTTTAGAAAGTAGCATTTAAACATGTTTTCAATTCTACTTTTCCCTCAGAAACTAACTGAAATTGGGAAATCTAAGAATAAATAATTAAAACAAAGAGTTCCAAGTATTTTCTTTAGATTAAAAAAGCTTGCTCATTGTGTTACAGAAGAGATCTTGGATTTTCCAAGGTATCTCCCAGCTGCAAAAAGTAGAAAGGTTTCAAGTATGAATTTACAGACAGGTCATATGTTTTTAACCTTGGGGTTACAAGGAAATTTAGCACTCTAACCTAATGAAACTAATGCCTATTGAAACAGAGGTTAAAATGTAGGAAGCACTTAAATGAACACTTGTTGAATTGAGGTACCACTTATGGTAAAACATATTGGTCTATCCTGTAAAGATTCCAGCTTGAAGGGGACAAAGAAACTTTGATCCTTAGTAATTGAAAAGGTGGAGGGTCCTTATCAATTAATTCTAACCTTAATTTATTTTGGAAGGCTTCCCATCCTCCTCAGTTCATTCTACTTAATTTGGTTTTAGCTTCATTATTTTCAGCTATGAATTTTTACTTTGCTAATAAAATAGACTGAATTTGTTTAATCAATTTAAATTAATGTAGTTTGGAATTCATGGAGTTTAAACAACAGAGGTGAAAGAAAGTTGCATTATTTAGCCTAGAGAAGAGAAAGCTGAAACAACTTCCTACAGATTTCAATTATATGAAGCTTTATTATGAGATTATGGGGAAATTATAAAATGGAGACCAGCTGTGTTTTGATTGCACTTCTTTATTGTTTATTGCATCCAGCAAGTATATCATGGGTGCAAAATGACCGCAAACTTCAAAACTATTATGAAATTTAAGATTAGACAAGAAAGACTTCATGGAAGCTTCTTCTTAGACTGTGTTTATAGAAGGCAAACAAGCTCTTCATCTTAGAATGCCTATGATGATGATCCTGTCAGTGGTAAGACAATTCTTAAATTCTCAAGGAAGATAGTGAAATAATTTTCCTTTGATTTATGGTAATATTAGCTATATCAATCAGATAATGATGATATTAGAAGCACACATTTATATATAAGATCTACTGTATCCAAAGCTGTTTCCTTTAAGCCTCACAATAACTTTAAGAGATATCTACTTTTCCTTATTTTATAGACAAACATATAGAGACATATAGAGACAAAAATATAGTGATATAAAGAACTCTGGACATGGGGTCAGAAGACTCTTGTCCCTTGATAAGAATTCTAGTTCTGTTCTAAGCATAATTTAGAACATTCCCCCAATAAGATAATAAAATATTTTTATTATCTCCCTCACAAGGTTGTTGTAAACAAAGTTCTTCCTAACTTGTAAAGCATTACATAAATGTGAGCTATAGTTAAGAGGAAATGTCATAGAAGTTAATTAACTTGATCAAGATTACCCAGCTTGCTAAAGGGTTGAACTTAAACTCAGATGACTTAACTCCAAATTCGGTACTTTTACAATAAGTAACATATATCCCTTTGACAACAGAAACAATAGGAACTATATTAATAAGGAGATAAATATTTGTAATGATAACAGTTTTTATAGATATAAAATAATGGAACATAGAACATTGAGGGTTTCTTCAAACTTACGCTTATAGAAAAAAATCAATAATAAATCAACAACTAAGAAGAAAATTCAACTTTTTTTGAGTTTCAAAATTAATTTTGATTTTTTCATTAAACTATCTCTTTTTTAAATTTAATTTAATTTAATTTTTTTATTTTTTTTAAATTAATTTTATTTAATAATAACTTTGTATTGACAGAATCCATGCCAGGATAATTTTTACACAACATTATCCCTTGCAAAAACTATCTCTTTTCTAACAGTTAAACATTTTTGAATGAACTTTAAGACAAAATATTTTATTGCTACTAAAGCTAATACAAAAATCAAATAAATATTTATCATGTTTATGTTACATGTATTCTTTAAAGAGTGCATGCAAATCGAATCTCTGTGAAATGAATCATGCTTTCCCTTTGACTTACATGGTAAGCTGAAGATGATTTATTTTCATTCTGACTGATTTTCTATTGGCAATGACTCTTGCCATTGAAACATAACTTCAAATTTTTCTGCCTTCAACTATTCTGTCAAATAATTCATCATCTGTAAATATTCACTTGACTGCAAACACTAGGGAAGCTCACTATTTAAAGAAAGTCTTCTCGATTTGGGGAAGGAGGTTAAGACAAATCATCACCTTAATAAATTATGTTTGAAACATTCAAAGCTATTGGTTGGCATTTTAAGAAAAAAAATGGAATAAACCTGGACCATATCTGAAAATCTGTGCTGCCAGAAGAAAAAAAAAAAGACCTGTGCTGTTGCTAATGAAGAAACAGCTCTTGGTTTTAAAATTAGTAAGAAAGAAATGATAATTTTAACAGCTTGCAACTCCATGGGTAACCACCAGCTAAAATTGTTAATGATTAAGAAATCAAAGAAACTCTAATGCTTTAATAACTTAGTGTATGCATGAAACCTGTCACTGAAACATAAAACTTGGAAGGTTATTAAGAATCTTTTCAATACAGAGCTCGTCATAGCTGTTACATGGAATTTGGACAGTTGTAACTCTACTTTGAAAGCACCATTGAAAATAGACAATATGGCTATGCATGAATTACATCATAATGGAAGGCGGAAAGTGACATAGACTTATCATCAGAATTGCCAAATTTGCTTCTCTACACTAATGAAGGATTTTAGGGGGAAATTCATCCCAAAGTCTTTACAGTAATTAACATTGTATGTAGGAAGAACAAAACCATCCTTTAACAGACAGAAGGACATTCATCCCAGTCTATCTAAGTTACTTAGTAACTGTGTGACCCTGGGCAAATCATTTAAACTCTTATAGGCCTCAGTTTCCTCTTTTGCAAAATGAGGGATTTAAGTCTAAATCTGTGATCCTACAAACTATCCTAAAGAATTATGCAACTTATTGTAAACCACAGATGAAAAAATTATTCTCACAAAGTGGTGTGATCTGAACATGCCAGATGCAAATGCATAAAGTCTTTGGAAGGCTGCCCCAATAAAGGGATAAACAGTTTGGATGGGATTGTGATGACAAAACTAGAATCAAAAACTGAACAACTCATTAGAAAATAGTGAATTAAGTGACTTTCACTATCCAGTAAAGCAAATAGTATCTCAGGAGGAAAATTTAAAGTATGACAAAGAACTCTGAAATTGGAGTTAATTGAATCTTTAGAAACTCTCTCCTTCTTCTATGTGTGTGACCACTTTATTCCTCTGGGCTTTAGCTTCCTCATCTTTAAAATAGGGACATTGAACTATAGGAACTCAAATGTTCCTTCTGTCTCTAAATGGAAGAAATCCTTTGTAAATAACAATATTGTTAAATCCAATCTTTAGTCCTTTTCTCTAATTAGTCCCTTCAGCTGTCTATTTTGTAACCATTCTGTTCACAGACAATCTCCACCAGCAAATAGTTGGACAGGAGGGAAAATGTAAGATTCAATCTATCGATTTTGTTTTTTAAGAGTGAATTTAATACAGGTTTTGAGTAAGGGGAAAGCTGAAACCATTGACTAAAATAAATTCTTTGCCTTATTGTTGGATTTTACTTATTTTATATCTCACTGAAAACTGGTAGCATAATACAATGGGTAGGAAAATGATTGCCTTAGAGACAGGAAAATGTGGGATTAAATACCTTTTCTGCCATTAAATGACAGTGTATTCTTGATTGATTCAGTTGTGCTTTAAGCAACTCTTTAAAACCGTAAGCTAAAAACGCTAATAGCTTATGTTAATGTAGCACTTTATGTATATTATTTCATTTTATCTCAATCTTCCTGGAAGATAGATGTGATTATCACCCCAATTTTGTATATGACAAAACAGAAAAAAAGAGAGATTTAAGTGTCTTGCCCAGGTCCCATGGCTAGTTAAGCATATGAGATAGGATCAGAACTGAGATCTTCTTGGTTGCAAGTATGTTACTTTATCCACTATGATAAGTTGTTGAGAAGATTCTAAACTATATTACTAGAGGGAATTTCTGATATCAACAAAATAAGTTCAGTTGTCTCTGTCCCTAACTTTTCTTGACTCACTGATGTAGGTAATTATATAATTAAAATATAGTCAATTAACTATAAAGTATGCAATCTTATAATTTGCTTTTGTCCCTATCCCAAAATCTCTTTTTTGAACATCCCTTTTCCTTTCTTTTCCTTTTTCACATTTATTGCTGCTGCATGGAGCCCAGGAAATTTGGGCTTCTTGTTGAGATGGCAAATTACCTCTCTCCTGCCATTTTGATATCCCAAGAAGCAAATGGCTTTATCTATGGCAAAACCAAAGGCTGATGAAGGTAAAGAAATTAAAAATGTGATTATTTATTAATATGGTCTTCAATATGAATTGTGCATTTATTTTATCAAAAGAGTATGACATCTAAAGTTGATCTTAATGTTGAAATCCTTTCAAAAAATTTTAAAAACATACTAAATTAAGATATTTATCTTAGTTTTTTGAATATCCAAAATGAGCTATATTTTTGCAAAAGGGAAATTTTACCCTGAATAAGTAATAGTAAAGCCTATGCTATAATGCTATAGGAAGCATATATCTCTATAAAGATTATAAAACAACAATAGGGAATCAATGGTGTTCCAAGAAACGGTGTTACAGGTTGGAGTGTTTAGTTATTTTTAGTTCTTCTGACTTCAATGGAAAATGTGATCATTACATCAGGGACTGCTTTAGAAGCAGAGTGAATACTAAGGCTTTCAGCATAAACCTTCCTTACCTGCATACTAAAGTTAGCTGCTCAGGTGCCATACCACCTGACTATTATCCAGCCCTGGAGATTAATCCAACTCAGGCTCAGCCCTTGAAATAACAGCTTTGAAGGTTCCTAGGAAGACTTGCTATTGTTTAGGACCCTTCCTTCTTGGAAGCTCTTTAGGAAGCTAGGGATGGTTCTGAGACTGCATGAAGATCTGGCACCTGTCTAGAGATAGATTCAGTTCTAAGTTTAGGCTAGAATCAAATCTTTCTTTCTTGATCTAATTCCATGCCACTGCAATGGCTTCTATAGGTACAGTAGGATGGAACACATACATGTATGTCTGTCTCCAAGTCATATTCCTGATTCCAATACAGGACATCACCATCCTTAGAGAAGTGTTTCCCAGGATCATAGCTCTAGAAAAGTGGCTCTCAAAGTATGGTTTAAAAAAAAACCTGGGGATCTCTGAAACCCTTTTAGAGGGTCTACAAATTCAAAAATAGTTTTTATTTCCAATATGGTAAATGTCTATAAATATAATCCAGATAAAACACTTTGGAGAGATCCTCAATAATTTTTAATAGGATAAAGATACTGAAAACAAAAGTTTGAGAACCACTGATTTAGAGCTTAAAAAGAACTCAGCAACTATCTAGATCAAACCCTTCATTTGACAGAGCCACAGGAATATTAAATGATATGCTCCACTCTCAAAAAGTTACACATGAGATGTGGACTTGCACTAATAGACAGATTTGATACTGAATTTTCACATTGATGAAATCACAGCTATATCCCACCCTCATAACAATGATAATATGATTTCTGTGTAAACATATATATCACATATTTGAAAACAAATTCTTATTAATTTGAAAAAGTAAAGATGTATGACAAAAAAAGCAATTTTCATTACTTTGTCAAAGCATCTTAGATGCTGATCTTAGTTGCACAAGAATGAATAAATGAATGAAAAAAAATTGTTATGCACTTACTATATGCTAAGCACTGTATTAAACCCTGGAAAAAGTTTATATTTATATATACCTTACATTTATTACGTGGAGCTTTCTTACCACTAATTTTCTTTGGTAGGCGGCTTTGGAAGACTCGGAAGAAGTCACACAATCATACTTTCATCAGGGTTAGTCACTACAAATTAATCTTATGTTGTTTTCAACTGGATTCTTACTGCTTGACACCAATTCTTTTGCTCTGGATGCAGTTCCCATGGTGTATAATAGGTTTTTTTTCTTTTCTCTTTGAACTACCTACTATACCATCTCTTCTTTCCCTTGTTTTATACTCTAAGTGACCCCAACATTATTATCCCTAAGCACTCTCTCCTCCTTTTCTTCAGTCTTGAAGAAAGTCAGGGTCATTCTCCTCACATACATCAGCCCTATTTAGGCCTTTGATTCTTATCTCCTTCTGTCTACTCCAACAGCTCACTCCTTTGATTATCTTCTCTCTCCTTAGCCATTGAATCTTATCCTCCTGCTTACAAACATGTTTAGATCTTCTCCAATCTTAAACAACAACAACAACTCAAACCCTTCTTTACTTGGTCTGACCATCCATTTAAGCTATTGTCTTTTTTTTTTTTTTTTGATAAAAGAGGTTTATTATTGGGTAAGCAAAGTTAAAGTATAGGCGAAGGTAGAGATAAGGAGGACACTGGACAGAGGGTCCAGTGGACAGAGGATCCTCACATGGTAGCCATGTTTGGAATATCTGCTGCTATTGTCTTAAATTACCTCTGTTCCCTTTTATAAACTTCTTTTCTATATATTATATATATATATATATATATATATATATATATATATATATATGTATATATATATATATATATGTTTCTATAAACATTCCTTTTCTAAACTTCTCCATTTCTGTTGAAGGCATTACAATATACTTTTTAGTTATTCAGTCTTTTTTCATTCCTCCCCATTCTTTGTTTTTCATATTAAAGGAGTTGCCAAGTTTTGTCAATTATAGCTTCACAATAAATCTTGTTTCCATCCCCTTCTCTCTACCCATATGACCACTACTTTACTTCAGACCATCATCTTTAGCTTAAATTATTGCAACTGTCTTCCAATTTGTCTGCCTGTTGGACTCAACATCTCCAATGCATCCTTCATATAATTCCCAAAGTGACATTCCTAACACACAAGTACGATCATGTTACTACACTGTTCAAGACATTTCAATGTTTCCTTCTTGCCTTTAGGATAAGCTCTTCTGCTTGGACTTTTTTAAGGCCTTCACAATCAGACTCCAGACAGCAAACCTTTCCAAACTTACTGACAATTATGCTCTCTCATGTTCTCTACAGTCATACTGAAAAAAAAATTCCGTTTTTCCATTTCCATGACTTTTGTAGAAGCTGTCCTCCATGCCTGAACACACTCCTTCCTTAGCTGTACCCCTTAAAAAGAATTTTCTCATGCTTCCTCCTGTAAAGAAACCTCCTACAAAGAAACCAAAATTATCCAGTTGCTTGAGATTACTTTGTATCTATGTTATATTTAATTTTCTATGTACATGTTATTTTCTCTTAATAAAATGCAAAACCCTTTGAGGGCAGGATTCATTTTTGTAATTGTATTCTCAATACTGAATACAGTGCCTTTCACAAAAATGTTTCTTTAAATGAGTTTAATTGAATTCTGATAACTGATGTCTAGCTTCTGACTCTAAATATTTAGTGTCCTCACAAGTAGGGGGTCTTTTCCTGTGACAGGGATGTGAGACCAGTCAAAGAGGACCAAGATGTCATGCTCAGTTCAAATTTGTAGCATGTATCATTGCTGAGATCTCCAATTATGTATGTGTTGTGTTCTGTCTCTGAAGCTAAGCAGAGCTTAAGGTATGCTCAAAGGAAAAGGTTCAACAACCAAAGAACACCCAGAAATCGACAGTCAAGTTGCTCCTGCACATTCTCAGATCCACACTTGCTCTTTGCTTTCCTACTCACTAAGTCACTCTATTGTGATTCTTTCAAGAGGCTCTGTGGTACACTTGAAGAGCATAGAAATACCAGTAGAGCCCTCAAGACTTACCTTTTTTCTCAGATTAGTTCCTCTACTACTTTCCCACTACTAACTACTGAAGCATTATTATTTCGAATATATATCTATATCTATATATTTCATGTCTTCATAAACTTTTTTTTTATCTCAGGTTCTAAATCTTATGCCATTTTTACTCAATAAATTATATGCTATATGTATTTTGATTCTTTTATCTCAAGAAATGAATTGATACTTTTGATAAACTCTACGTGCACAATCACATAAAATGGACTTCTAGAGGTTTAGACTATTTAAATATTCTCACATGTTAAGTGTTGGGACAGGAACTAAAATTTTTCAAACTTTTTTCACAGATTATTTGTATTTTAGGCAATAAATTGTCTCCATAAATATGCATCTAAATATATTCAGAGAAACATGCTTTATTCTGTTTATATTACTTCGAAGCTCCAATAATAATATCCTACTTACTATAATATGTTTACATACATTTTGTGATTTATAAGTCATAGGGCCCATCCTTGATTTTATAACAGACTCTTGGACTAATGTAAAGAAATTTTCTTTTTTTTAGTGTCCAAGTTTCCTCCCCCTCACTCCCCAACAATGGGCTAATTGGCTTCAATGGCTTATCAATGTTGTCTTTGGATGGTTCCTTAGTAGTGAAAACAGACACCTGCTGGTGCTCTTCTGCTATTCACAATAAGGGGTCTATATACTTGGTAACACTAAAGTTCTTGAATCAATTAACAAAGTACAATTGTAAAATGAATGACTGGTCATTGGAAATAGCTATCAGAAAAAATTCAAGAAAAAAAAAGGGCAGACATTATTTGCTTGTCTGATTAAAAAAAAAACATCAAAAAATTTTAAACCTAGAACTTAGAATTTTGAAACATTTTTTATGAAGGGAATTCCATAACAAAACCTTAATTCTAGAACTTGGTAATAGTCTTAGAAATGCTTAAATTGCTTGCTCATTTATTCTGGTCCCATCTTTAAAAATTTTAATTTTCAGTTATAAATTCTCTTTCTCCTTCCATCCCTTCCTCTTTCATCAAAAAGGCAAAAAAATACTATACTTAATATGCATATGAAGTTATAAAAAACATACCCAGTGATTTCATTTTTAATAATTATTCCTACTACTTTTGATATAATAGAGATTTTTCTAGGCTGAGTAGATTCCAAACTTTATACTTTCCAGTTTTCTTATGCAAAAATATTTAGTCATCCAAACTTGAGTCCAGACCATTTAACTTAGTTTTTTTTAAACAAACTATTTTCCTAAGGAAGCTTGTTATTATCTCTTTTAAGAATACATTGTCAGAAGAATTAGGTTTTGTTTTGTGAAATTAGTGACTTAAAAATCTTTTAATTTTGTTAGATTTAATAATTTCTCAATCTACATTTTTAAAGAATTTTCTGCCTCTAAATTACATTCTAATCTTTAGCTTTTGGCAGTGTATTTGTCCAAAAAAATAATCATGGGTTATACTGTATGTGTATATATGTATACATATACACAAATATACAAACATATCTGTGAATATACATAATTTACATCTATAGATTATACACACTATAGAATTTAATATATAATATATAACACACATAGATAAAAGAAAACTTTTATTATATAGTTACTACAAATTATATTCACTTTGCTAGTTTTAAATTAACTTTTTAAATAATTATGTCAGAACCTCTTTTAAGTTCACCAACTGCAAACAAACATATATTGTTTTATTTTAACTGTCATGTGAAAGAATCAATCAAATCACTAACAATTACACTTTGATCCAGATATTTCACTGATAAATATATTTCTCAAAAAGGTCAATGACAACAAGATAGATCCTATATATGCCAGAGAATTTATAATGGCACTTTTTTTGTGGTAGAAAAGAACAAAGGAGATGACTGTTGACTGGATAATTGCTAAATAAATTATGATATGTAATGGTACATTACTGTGCTGTAAGAAATGATGAACACAATGAATACAGAGAAACATAGAAAAACTTATGTGAACTGATTTAAAATCAAGTAGGCTAAACCGAAGAAACAAATGACCATAATAATGTAAATGGTGGGAAAAAAAAGAAAAGGAATCACCCAAGCACCATAAAACAATCAGAATTCATTAGTATAAAAAAATGAAATTGGCCCCAAAGACGACTCCTCTCCTATTCCTTTGCAGGGCTGGGAGGGGTCATGTAGGTTACATATTTTTTTTCCTAAATAATGATCAGATGTGATAATTTTTTTTCTTTTTTTAAAGCAATTATTAATAAATAGTTCTATGGGAGGAGGGAAAGAAAGAGATATTTTTTTTGGGGGGGGAATTTAAAGAGTATAAATACCAAAGATTTCAAATTTGATTTAACTCAAGCCAAGAAGTGTCAAACAGACTTCCAGAGTGCCACCAGAAGAAAATTAACAAAGTTTTAAAAAATACAATGGGATACAGATAACATTAATATATAGTCTTCCAAATCAGCATATATCCTCCTGCAGGGATTCTTCTATATGGTCCATGATTCTAATTTGAGTTTGGAAACATTTATCTAATACTATTTCCCATATAGATATGGCTACTTATCATTAAAACTTGAAAGAGCAATTGTTTGTTTAATAAAAGTAACATAAAGATCCTGCTACTTTCCCTCCAAAAAAGGAAATCCCTTAATTAATATGTTATGAGCAGTCCTGGAATTCACTTTTCATATAATCACTGGAAGATTCACTCTACTTAAAAAACTGCCTTTCTCTAATTCTGTGTGTTATATCTTTCCCTAAAAAAGGAAATTTATGTAGTGAGGATATAGTCTTCCTAGAAATTGCTTTAGTTCTCTCCAAATATATCTCCTACTTGTTTTTCAAAAGGAAATATGAAAAAAGGATGCTTCAATAATTTCACTGTCAGCAGTATTATTTAATTATTTGATTAGTATTCTATAAAGCAATATTATGGCCTCCATAAAATCTTCCATTCAAGGTTTGAGAATAGACACACACTGAATCTTTTCTCTAGTTGTGACTAATACCTGATATGCTGCAGAGGAGAATGATGCTTTATGAAGGAATCACGATATAAGATACAGTGGGACATAATAGTAGAGAAAAAGAACTCTAATTCTACAAGAGGCACATGGAATGTGAGATCAAAATCCAGGAAGCCTGGGATCTTATTCTTCTGCTTTATTTGCTAGCTATATGATTATGAATGTCATTTAACCTTGAAAAGGCCTTACTTGCTTTATCTATAAAATGGAGGTAAAAAGATCTTACTTGCCATTAAGCAGGGGATCTCCCTACTTCTCTCCTAAGGTCACTTTCAGCTCTATGATTTATAATTGCATTTCTATAAAAGTTTCTATGCTACCTAAGGAAGAATGTTTTGTAATAAGCTAATATAGATAAGTTTTGATTTGTGACAGATTACATATTGAGCTTTAGTTTTTCTATCTGAAAAAAATGGGATTATCCTATGCTTCTCAAAGGAGGAAAAACTTGGCATTATTGGTATAAAACAAACAAAAAAACCTAAAACGCTTCTTAAGACATAGGTTTTAGTATCTGTCAAGATTGTACTTGTCAACATTGAAAGCACACTAACAATTGAAAACAATTCAAAAAAACAATTGATTACCTACTACATATTTAAGATACTATGGTAGATACAAGAATACAAATATTAAAAAAACACACTTTTCCTGCCATCAAGGAACTATCTATTAGGGAGATTTGACAGATATACATAGAAATACAGTGTATTTATATAGAGTAAGATAGAAGGACAAAGCAGAGACCTAAATTACAGTAGGAAAACAAGAAGAAATTTACTTTTGGCTACTAAGACTTTGGGAGGGTTTCATAAAAAAAAATGATCTGAATTAAATTTTGAAGGAAGAGAAAAAAATTTAACAGATGAAGATTAGGAAGGAATGTATTTCAGGAGCAGTGAGCAACCTACATAATTTTTCAGGAAGAAGCAACATATTATCTTAGGATGGTGTTTTTTTGTTTTTGTTTTTTTGTTCTTGTTATCAGAGGAAGGAAACAACATAGCACATAGAGTTAAAATGATTTTTCAAGTTCCAGTGAAAAATCTGGACTTTACCTTTGTTTCTGCTGCATGGGTTGTTGTCTCATAGCCATATATTGCATGTCCTCTTGTAGTCTATTAAGAGGGGAGTCTGGCTTGACACGAATCCCATAGTAATGGTATTTGGAGTTCCCTCTTCATCAAGAAAAACAACAGACAATGAAAGTATAAGGATCAGTAAAATATCTAGTATCAGTAAATATAAAATTAGGCTTATTCAATATCCATTTAATTTAAGATACTGCAAAATTAAGTCTAAGTATTAAAAGCATATAAATTGCACATATACAAAATGGCTGGTCATGTGGGGAGAGCTCAACTCAAATGAAAAAAGCATTTAAGCACCTACTATATCTCATACAGTTTATCCAACATATTAGGCACTGTGTAAAAACGGGGGGGAGGGGAATCCCACAATACAGTACCAATCATCATGGAACTTATTTTATTGTATGGGGTGAGGGGCTGTCAGGTGATAATATATATGAAGATAAATAAAATATACAAAATAAAATGAAATAAATTTGGCAGAGAAAAGCACCAACAATCAGAAGTCTGTCTAAGTGGTAGATAATAAACTAGAGGAAGACCTCTATACCTCTGAGCACAAATCATGTAAAATGAAAGATAGACACCTAGAGGGCATAATCTTTTTTCATGTATTTAATACAGATAAATTCACAGATATACCAAAGTACCTATATCTATATCTATATAAAATATATGCACATATAATATATGATAATGAATATCAGTTATTTTAGTGGGAAATTGGTTTTAGTAAAAATGATATAATATAGGATAAGTAATTTTTCATCAAAAAAGAAATACTAGTGGGGCAGAATTACCTACAGATCCTACAGTAAAAATTACAGTTCTTGTTTTATCATCTTGGACAAGTACTTAACATTTCTATTTCTTATTTACTTCATGAGAAGGAGTGTGGCAAGAGAATAAATACACTGACTTCAAGCTTACAAGAATGCTGTATGTTAACTAAGTTAATTAAAAAATTTAATATAAAGGGTTTTGTAGACATTAAGAAGAAATTATTTCATCCCTGTTGATTCTCAAGCATATTTTGTTAGTCACTGTTTTTAAATGAATGCATATCTGTTTTGCAGGCTGAATCAGATGTAGCACAACAGACACACATGGAGAAATTTCTCTGTGAAAATGGCAAATTTCCACATGGGACCAATGATTTCACAATGTCTTCATTTTCATGAAAAAGCCTGTGTTTGGTGACAAATTTTTGCTCTGAATAGAATTTGTGAATATTTGCAAAAATAACAGTTCTAAACATATAAATTCTTGCAATGAGAAAATAGTAGTTTCCAGTAAGTCTAAATTCAGTAAGACATTAGAACATTTCCCATTTTTTTCCTCTTCCACTTAAAGAATAAAATCTGAAGAGAATTTGTGCTAGATTACTTCTAAGTTTAAAGAGTAACTATACAGTGTAATGACTACATCCTTGCAAAATCCTTAAAATAAGGATATCATACAGATCTATTAATTGGCAAAAATATATGATTGTATATAAGTCTCTTTGAGTAGTCAGCCACCCAAATTATGAAGCAATCCTGAAGCTTATCAAAATAGGTCTTCTTTTAAAGATAAATTCTAATTAGAGTCTATTTTAGAGTTTTTAGCCTTGCAAAAAAGTGACGAGTCAGTTCTATAAATTACATCAATAGTCTTTTATTCTACAAAGTAAAGAGCAGTGAGGAAGTTGTTGTAGGGATGCAGTAACATTTCTCTCATGTGACCTCTTCCCGTTTTGTTTGGTTTATTTTTGGCTCCATTATATATATTAACAAGATGGCACCCTCTGCTCTATGGATGGCCTCACAAAAATTCACAAAAGGATCCAAGAGACAGGGTAAACTAATATCAGTTAGGCAAAAATGTTCTGAAAACATTTAATGTTTTGATTCTGCTTAGAATCAATAGTTTCATTATGTATATTTGCTTTTTTTTCCTGATTTCTACTAATTAGTAGGTATGATTTTATTTATTTATTTTTGAAGGGGAAATTTTTTTGCTTTATGGATTTTTCTGCTGTTTGGTAGAAAATTAATATCTTGGTTCACTTTGGCTCATGATAAAGTGTTGGTCAGATTGAATCTTGGTTTAAGTCCGTTTTGGGAGGAGATTGAGCCTTTCTTGTAGTAGAAACATTCAACATTTGTGAATAAGTTCTTATTCTTAGCCTAGATTTTATTCCCTTCCCTCATTTTAAATATTAATTTTTCAAAAGGTATAAGGGTAAACTCTTGGTGCATTTTGATTGCAAAAACGATAGCAGGAACCACTTGGAAAGTAAATTCACCAAAATAAAGTAGAAATATACTCTAGTCATTCTACCTCCCAAACCCAAGTCTTGTCTCTTTTCTCTTTTTCAGATAATTAGTAAATCTAAAACTTTGAAAGTATAGTATCTATTGAAATCTCTTCCAGGGAACAACATACAAGAAAAAACTTAAGCAAGCATGAATTATGCAAAGCCAATTTTGTTAAAGTATTTAAACTTATGTGGCAGTGGACTTCCTGCAAGTCATTCTTGCTTAGGTGTTTTCTTTTATTCTAAAATTACCCATAATCATTCTTTTTGTGGCTCTGGACAAGGGATGAGACAGAAAACCATGAAAGCTGTGAACATTAAACTCAGTTTGATTAAATTAATCATATGCAAAGTCAGTGGCTTAAAATTTTCTAAATCTTTCATATTCCATGAATTCCTCACTAGAATTTAATTAGTAGCCAAGAAACCAGTTGAATTAAATATCATATTGGCTGATGCTTAGATCTGCAAACATTTGATAGTCTGGTTTTGCTTAGGATGAACAATTTTAAAAGCTATTTTATTTTGATCTGGTTTCAAAGATATAATAGTTGCTGAAGAACTGAATTTGTTGTTATATAAATGCTTTCTATGTAAGTAAAATTAAATAGAATGGGTAATTTTCATATATGTATTATGTATATAGACATGCATCTATTTACATATATATACACATATGAATTTTGCTTGTATGTGTGAACATAAATACAACACACAAAGTATATCATTCATAGGAATCTAAAAGGATCATTCTCAGAATAAATTTATAATGAGGTCACTAAAGGTTGTTATTTGACTAAACACACTGAAGATATTTACTAGAATGCTATGGTACAATGAATCACAACTAATTAAAACTAAACTACACTTGCTAAAATAATTAAAAATACAATTTATTCATGAAGCTCTGCTTTGCTTCTTTATATGAGATTCCTAATCAATAAAATGTAGCTGTCCAAATTTAATCCGTATAAATGCTACATGGTGTGAGAGGCAGGAGATGGATTTGAAGTTGGAGGACTGAGGTTCCATCCTGGCTCTGTGCCCTCTGTGACCTCATGAAAGTTGCTTCCTCTTCTCATCTGCAAAATTAAGGGGGTAGTCTAGATGGCCCTTGAGGTCCCCTCTACCACCAAATCTATGATCCTATAAACAATGAAAACATCTACTCTGGAATTCCTGAATTTATTGCAATGCCTCGATTATTTGAATATATATAACTTACAACTAATTATATTAAAAAACCTGGAATGGAGAGAAATAAAATTGATTGGTTTTAAATAAATGCATGGAAGAAGACAGACCATTAAGAGTTGGAATGGCCTGTGCATATCATTTAGTCTAATTTTCTTATTTTATTAATAAAGGAAATAAATCCCAGAAGAGGGGAAGAAGGGAGACTTGTTATACAAATAGATCATGGCAGGCTTGGGATTCAAACTCATATTTCTAACTCCTAATCCAAAGTAATTTCCTCTACATACTGAGTGCCTCATTCATTTCATCACATCATGTTTGCTCAAAATATCAATTATACATTTTCAATGAAGTAAAAAATTTGTAACAACTATTCCAAAATTTCATACTAAAATTATTAAAGTTGCCAAGCAATGGAATTTTTATTTTCCCATTTCTCAATAAAAAAGAAAAAGAACATAGTAAAACAACAGGCTTTTAAGAACCCAATTCCTACAGCTTCGCAAAAAAAAAAAAAAAAAAATACATTTTTCTATGTCCACAAAAGATTTGTTGTTGATTTACCCTCTCTAGAAACTGAGCCAAATTAAATAAGCACTTCATATTTTTTTGTAGGAAAGTGGACAACAAACTTTTTCATATGGCTATTTTAATATAATTTTGTATGAGGCAAAGAATAGACTCTTTGTATTTAATTTTGCTGAGCATAATCATTAACATTTTATAAATGTCCATGATACAGTCTTTAAGATATCACCTACAAATTGTGTGCTAAATTGTTGATCTATCACTCTTTCTTTGGCTTGGTAATCATTTCACCCCTTTCATTACTATGTAATGCGGAAATTAGCTGGTGAATTCTGAATCAGTACAACTTTCTTTAGTGGAAGAGACACTTCTACCTTCCTGGTCCAATAATTTTCCACATGGGTGATTTTTGGGACAAATAATTATCTTTTGGATTTGATTGTCTCAAATGAATGTCTCTCTCTGGCCTTATCTAATCTGTGTCCTTGTATTCTCTTCACATACAGACACACTTTTACATACTTTCACTGCAATAATTTTTGAAAATCCATGATCTTTTTTTTCAGTACTGACCTAGTTCCCAATCTCCTGGTTCGTAGCCCCATGAAAATTGACCTTATGAGTTTTCCAAAGGAGGCAGCATTGACTGGGTCCAGTTTGTGTTCCTGACAGTGTCGTAGGTAATGGTTGTAAAGGGTACTTCTAGGGAGGCTCACACCTTCTGCTGTTTCATAATTGTCCAACAGCCACTGGAGCTATTATAAGTAAGACAGAGTAAACAAAAAGAAACAGCATAATTTACCAAAATATCTACAAGCCACTAAAAGCATTAGAGTGTCACTTCACACACACAAGAAAGTATTTAGAAGCTCTCCTGAAAGCCTTACAATATGATAAGTATCTCTATTTAAGTAAATTTAGAAGCTTAATATACTATGGGATTGAAAATGCTTGGAAATGTCTGTTAAATAGCAGAAGTCATAATACCTGTGACCTCCAACAATGCCTATCTCTTCAGATGTTCAAAAGTATGGAGTGACATACTGTACTGTACTGACTGTTGTTTTGGAGACAAACAGTTATTTCCTTTGGGAAATTTATATAATCATATTAACTATAAATAGATTTTATACCATCATGGAACAGAAAAAAAATGTTCTCTAGACTGAGGGCATGACATATAATACATCTTTATTGTTGATTTGTTATGACACATGAACAGTAAAAGCTATATTATATGAGCCCTTATATTAAGGTTATATTAATTTTATAGGGTTCCTAATCTACTTGTTTCAGATTACCAAAAGATAACATAATAATAGCATTATCTGCTATGAAAAAAATTCTAGGGTAGTAAAGGAAGAAACTCAGTCATTTCTTGCCATGAGGGAAGAAACTCAGTATCTCATGTTAAAGAACATTATAACATGGGCAGTTATTTATTTATTCATTTGCTTGTTTATCTCTGTATTTATTTGTGATGGGGAAATTTGTAGTAGTTAAAAGTAGTTATTGCATGTTAAATTCTTTGATTTTTTTTTAGAAACAACAGTTTATTAGAATCATCTCAAAATTTTCTGTCTCCAAGGAGCATTTTCACAGTGCCATAGGAGAATGATGCTTCGCTGACATGACTATGCTCAAAAGCAATTTAAGTCTTATTAATAGTCCTGAAGTTATGTTTTCTTCTGCCAGAACATATAGGAAGAAATAAAAGAAATTCTAAGGTACACAATTCTAGTTTCTGAGATCCTACTAAGGATTACAGTTGTAAAATTGGTAGAACTATTTATTATCAATCACCCATTTTACAGATGGGCAAATTGTCGTCCAAAAGTCACCAAAAAAAAATTACTACTAAAGTTTTGATCAAAATCCAGATCTGCTGATTTCTATTCCCTTACTTTTTCTACCACAATACCAGGAATGTAGCTCTTGTATATTGTTTCCCAATTCAGTAATTTAAGATGTATGTCTATGGTTAATCTATACTTTTCCATGAGAAAACATAGAATTTGTGAAGCTTCTCCTAAGTTTGAATCCTAAATAGGAAAGCCAAGGAGAAGTTGTTAAAGTTGTCACAATTTGCACTAACTCTCTAAGCAATTCCGCATCCACACTGACATTTCAGAAATTTATGATTAGGATTGGAATGTGAATTTAAATCTGAAACTTAATAGGGTGCCACTTGCAGACTTTTAAAAAGAAAACATTCAGTAAGTTTTTTTTTTCAGGTTTCCTGCATACGATAAAAATTTTAGATGATTGCATGCCATTTTATAAGGTTGATGCATATGATATATTAAAATACACACATTATGTGCAAAAAATACACATATGACAAGGCTTAGGTTTTACATGAAATAAACATAGAGACAATTCAGAAAAAGCTTAGGCAAGATTATTAGGTAATGATGATAGCTAAATTTTGCAAAGGTGTTCATAGTTTAAGTTCTTTCAACTATAGTATCTAATTTGATCATTTCAAATTCCTATGAGAAAAGGACAAGAATTGTTACTCCTATTTTTTAGATAAAGAAACTTTGTTGTTCTTTGTCTTTGGTTCTAGCAGAGGACCATGACATCAGGGAGGTGATACCATGACATGCAAATGAACTGGATTTAAGTGAGAGAGGGCTGTGCAAGGTCATTTGCCTTACTTTTTCCTCCAGAACCATCTGGGTTCAATGGCCACATATAGATGAAGACAACTGGTGACAGCCCTGGATGAAATGGGAGACCTTGGCCTTTTTAAACTAAAGTCTTCAAGAGGTCTCAGTTTGATTGAGGCCATACCCATTCAGCAAGTAAGGCTAGCTATCAGTTGAAACATAAAGAATCTCCTTTTCCACTTCATCCCAAAAAATCTGAATAAATGAATTAATGAAACTAAGGTTCATATAACTAGTTAGCAGCAAGACAAGGACTATAATTCTTGTCTTCTAGTGACAAGTTTGGTGTTCTTTATAGTGTAGGAAAGTGCTATGGAGGAGACTAACTATGACCACATTTCAGGTAACTAGCATATTACATCAAAGTGGCAAAATCTGAATGTAAAAATGATTCTAACAGCTTCTAGCTACACACCATATTACACTGACAAAAACTCATTTTTAGGATTCATAGGATCACAGATTTATAGCTAGGAGGGAAACTGAAGTTCATCTAGCACAACCCCTATATTTTAAAAATGCAGACACTGAGTCCAAACAGTTGTCAAATGATTTGATCAATGGTTACTTAGACAGTTAATAGTAACTGGTAGAGTTGGGATTTTAATCCAATTCTTCTGATTCCAAATTCAGAGTTCTTTTCACTATGAGACCTCCTCAGCAAAAAAAAAAAAAAAAAAAAAAAACAAACAAAACAAAACAAAAAAAAAAAACTGGGTTATTTACAAAGTCCAAAAAATTGTTCTTTCTTATAATTAATAAACAGATAAAAATAAGTATTTGTCAACTTAGCAAATATTATCCTAATGATATATTTAATCTCTTTGGTAAACTCAGAAGTGTTTATATAATCTTTTCATAAATATTTAGGATTTTACAAATATATAAGAGAAAAAGGAAAATGTTGCTATTTTGAGTTTTATTATTATTATTACAGGTCCTACTAATAGCTTGAATTACTCATAAAAATGCCTTACTTGTGTCACTTCTAATTGTTTTCCCCAAGGCATTCTAATGCTTTTCTAAATGCTATCTGATTGATTCTCTTATAATGAACAGAAACAATTGGTATTCATCCATCTTTTAAATGACAGCAACAAGAATGTTATCTGAAGTTCAAACTAGTTATCTCTTTATTGGTTTTTGTTTTTGAAATAAAAGATTTTACTTACATGATTGCACCTGAATTGACAAGTTTTATTTTATTCCAATTTGTCTCAGAAGTCATCTATACAGTTAAACTGGGCTACTTCTATAGGGTTGAGAAAACTATAGTGATCAAAATTTTTTATCTTTTTTCAATCTGACTACATATGTAAGCATAGTTGAGTTGCTTGCTTTTTTGTTAGTATTATTCAAATAACAACAGAAGGCATATTTGCTACATAGATAACGATTCATAATAGAATAAAAATTGGGCAGAGAGGAAAAATATTTGACAATGCAAATGCATGAAACTTTTTAAAAGTTAAAGTCCTATTCAACTTAGCAGTGGCAATGAGACATACACAAAATCAGTAAAGGAAAAGGGAAATTTGATTCAGGAGATTATAAGATCTATTTTCTATACAAATTAAAAAATGTTTTTAAGGGTAGCTTTAAGGAGTATAATCTCAATAGAAAAGGGTAAAAAATGTTAAGAATCCTCAGCAAACTTACTGGGAATAGCTGAGGAAAAAAATCCTAAAGTTACATATGGGAAATCTAAAGTTGAAAGGATGAATTTTAAAAGGGACTAGAAAAAGTTTAATTGATATAACTGGCTTTACAATCACAACTGTGCAAATAATGTTTAGGATATTTGAAAGAACACGATGCAAAATACTTGTAATACTGAAAGAAAATAACCTGCTTAATCAAAAACAAAGATACATTTTTCCTATAAAGTTCTTTAATTTTGTATATCTTCTGTAGGAATCTAATTAGTTGACATGAAGATAAACTCCTAAAATTTTTTATGAGCCAATTTCTTAAGAACATTTCTTTTTAATTTTTAAATAAATCATCTGAGGAAATTTTATGAGAATTACAAGTAAATTTTATAAAATATATAGCTCACTAATAATACTGCAAAGATATTGAGTTAGGATAGAAACACAAATTTTATTCCATGAAAGCAGATAACCAATCCTTGCTACCTCATGCTCAACTTTAAAATATCTTAGACTTAAAAGGATATATCTGTATAAATAAAACAAAGAACACTATCCAAATAATTCATAACTAAAACAAGCTTTAAATGGAAAGATTCACATAATTAGTTATTGGGAGTCAATTGGGGACCAATTCACATTAACCATGGCCACGAAAAAATTGCCATCAACTTGAATATGTAATTATTGATTGGACTTTTTTAGTCATAGAAATAATCATTCCCAAAAACAGATTGGATCAGCTATGTGTTAAAAGGGAAGTGGTAAAGGGAAGAAATGAGTATTTGGCCAAAAAGAACTATTGATCATTGCAATTGCATTATTTTCTGATATAGATTATAATACTCATAAAATACATATATGTATTTTAAATACATACATCTATATCTACATTATAGCTAGAGAACATATGTATATATATATATATATATCATACGTTATATTTTGGCAATTTGGTTCTACTTATGATTTGGTTGCAATGATAAGGATCCCCCCCTCAAATTTATTAGGTGTTATTTTATTGAATATTTATTTCCCCCCTAATCTTTTTTATATAGAAGAGCTACTTTTCATTTATTTTGAGTCATATATGCTCATAGCATAGATGAGAAGGATGGAGTAAGAGCAGGTGCCACAGTTCCTGCAAAAGTAAGGGAGAAGACCTTGCTGTTGGATTTTTCCCCCTCACATTTGACAACCCCAGAAAATTACTACAAAGGAAAAGTATGAGACAGTTGATGTGAAGAGGACAGTTGTCAAATGTTTGAGAAATGCCAAGTAAGATTCAAGTTTTAGCAGGAGAAAATGATCTACTTCTTGAAGATGTCTTCTTTAAAAAAATTGTACACTTGGGATCCTCAAACAGACTATAAAATTGCAAACTGGATTTTTGGGCTTGAAAATATAATTTATAAAAGTTTTTTTTTTAAATTTTGACAGTAAATGGGCAGTCAAGGGATTGTTTTAAGTCACTAATCAAGAAAGCTGAATCTGTTATGCTAATAAAAACAATGTCAAAGATACTTAGAGGTATACTTGAGCTTTCTAGATCTATTATTCTTAAAGTAATTTTTACTTTACATGGAAGATAGGCATAAAATGATCATAACAGGTTAGACCTGTAAAGACCTTGAAGTCCAATTCCTCATTTTACATATGAGGAAACTGAATCACAGAGAGTGGCCAAGGTCACATAGCTAGTAAGTAGCAGAGTAAGGATTTGAATCCAAGTCATCTCCTTTCCAAACCCACATCTTGCATCTTGCCTTTTTATTTTGTTGGAAACTATATTTTAGTTCTTTAGGCTTTTTTCCCTTAAAACAAAACAAAACAAAACAAAAAAACAACTAAGATTCTCTGGTTATGAAATTTTACAAATGTCTTTTAAATCAGTTGCTTATAAGTGTGACTTAAAAGCCCATAAAATATACCATGGGAACTTTTAACCTTTAGCTTAGTTTATAAAAATCTGATTATTCTGCTAATGAACAGACATAAGTATATCTTAGGGTGGAAACCAAGATAATTACATCTTGCAACCTTTGCATTTAATCTGTGTTAATCAGGATAGATTAAGAAAGGTGAAAATTTCCTATTTTTCCCAAAGGGAAATACTGATTGACAAATTAAAAAAAAATGCATTTCCCAATTAGCTTCTAAGTGTAACATTTGGGATTTTTTTTCCAGATGGATTATAACCTATTAGGACTCATTTTCAGTGCACTTTACTAATGATATGCATTTTGACAAAGCTTATTTCAGTCATAACTTATATTTACAATGTTGGCATAGCAAAGTCAAAGAGGAACATAAAACGAAGATTTTTGCTTTAGGCTGGATATATTTCAATGACAAAAGGCATGAGATGATTATTTCCTGAATTACAAATAAGAAAGAAAATAAATGCCCCTAAGGTTTTTTATAATTTAAATGAATTTTAAAATATCTACAATTCAAAAATAATTAATTCAAATTATGACAAATTTTAACCATTTTCAAATATGCATTTAACAATTTACATTATAGATACATTGGTAAAAAAAATCATTATTTGCAAAGCTGAATCATTTGCAACTAACAATAAATATAAAGAAAAAATATAAAACAGTAAAACTGCCTTTATTTTAAAAAAATGCTATTTAGGCAGATTGCAAATCTCTTAGCCATATGATCTTTGTAGCTAAAAAATGAAAAACTAAATTAGGAGTGAAATAAAAATCCATTAAAATAATGAAACCATTTGAAGGTCAGGATTTTTTTTTTTTTAATGCCAAGCAGTAAGACACTATCCCAGGAATCTATGAGAAAGATAGCTAACCGTTAAAAAGATTTTTAAAATCAGTAAGATCTTTTAATCATAAATTATACTTGTAATTGACTTATGTTTTAAAAACAAAAAGCTGATTGAGTCAAAAAAACTATATATGTAGTAAATGGGTAAGGGTCTGTATGACCATATATTAATCCTTTTAGTCACATAGAATACAAGGAAGTGATCCTTTCAGCATTATACTTGAATGAACTTGGCTCTAAAAGAGATATATTATTGTTGTAAAGAACACAAAAGAGATGGATGACTTTGTTAAAATAGATATCCTATGTTAAAATATATGTCTCTCTCCTACCCATCATACCTCCCCCAATTCTATTTCTTACATATTAAAGACTACAGAGAGCAACAAAATACAGTATTCCTTAACAGTTTCTCAGATTAACATTTAACATTACCAAGCTCAACCAGGTACTGTGTACACTTTGCACAGGATAAGTTAGCCAGGTTTTAGACATGGTTTCATTTTACACTGACATTTATAGCATTATGAAATACACTATTCAAGGGCTTCATTTCAAAGTACATGCCAAAGTAGGGATAAAGGTGGCTAACTGTTCTCTTCTCATAGTATGTAAAAGAAATAGAGATTAAAAAAAAAATGATCAGGGAACTAATAAAATTCTAGTGTAATGAAGAGGGAGAGTTATTTTTTATTTAGGCGGATTATAATTCATTTTATCTAGGTCATGGCTTTTTAACCTGGGATCTGCAAATTTAAATTTTGGGGGGATAACACTATTTCAATATGGTTGGTTCACTTTGTAATCCAATATACCTCATTTTGTACATTTATAAACATTCTGAGACAGGATCAATAGATTTTCACCAGACAAGGGGGTCTACAACATAAAAAAAGTCAAGGATTCTTCATTTAGTTCTTTCTTTCTAAGCAGTCTTCCAAAGTACATTTCCTCATATGAAATTAAAAATACAGATAGTCCTTCATTATAGTTTACAAAGGATCCTGTCCCCTCCCTTTGTTAATCAGAGTCCTTTCTATAGTAGGGATTTTTTTTAATGTAGAGTCCAAAGATCCCAATAGGTTTTGTGGATAGATTTCAGGGATTCCATCAACTTGGATTCAACTTTATTTCACTACCCTTTGGTTTCTTTTGTAATTCTACATATTTTATGCATTTAAAGACATTATTCTGAAAAGGGTTCATAGGTGTTACCTAACTACTGAAAGGATAATTAACACTGCTTTGGTGGTGCTTTCCTCCACTGAAGATAATTCCTGATAGTGCTGTCCTAACTTGTATATTCCCACTTCCAGCTGCTGGAATCCAAGATTATGATTTGTCAATGTAATTATTCTCATTATTAGAGTTGATATGGAATAGAAGATAGGAATTCCTTCTTGTGGCTAGCATTATGATTGAGAGAGAGTTATTGTTATTCTAATATGACCCACATTAATTACAACAGTAAAACTGTTATAAAGAGGTATTGGTAATTTGATTTTAATACTGTAGTTTAGCTACCCTATGTATTATAAATGATAATTTGCAATATTTTAGGAACCTAAGCCACTATTTATATATAAACACTCTATATTGTTTAGATGGGAAATGTGTTCTATATCCAAAGAATTCACAAAATTATGGAACACATTCTATTCTTAAATTGGGGATTGTATTTGAATCATTACTCCTTCAATTATCATATATGGGGCACATTTTGCTTGATTTAAAAAAAAAAACTTGAGTATTAATGTACTTTATTATGAGCTGATTTAGAGTTGTGCTTTTGCTTTAAAAAACCTTCAAATACCAAAAAATAAAGTTGTAACATTTTCACATAATCACAACATATAAAAATTCTAAATTTTTTGAAATTGACTTTAAGGTACCTCACTTTAGTGGTTGTACCTATAATTCAGGTGGAAAACTATGAAGATTATTGATATCCAGGTGACAAAGGACTGATTCATAATTGTTGTTGTCAAGTTTGATTCAAAGGATGATTTAAAAAAATATATAATCACCAGCGTGTTAAGTAAAAAAAATTCAAAATGAAATCTATATTTCCTATATTAGTAGAGAGAAAAATACACAAAGAAGAATCAAAATGTGCCAATGGTTTTAATTAGAAAGTTTAATTTCATGGATTTCTATAAATATAGGTTTAACCTTCAAAAGGAGGTGAGCTGAGCAGGATGTCTCATGTGTTGAGTGGTAAGAATTGTTCAACTTGAGTGTGGCACTGAAATCCACAAAATATCAGGAAATATAGAGGGATGGTTACTTGGGATAAGAATATGTGAGGAAAAGTGAGATCTGCACCAGGTGAAGAAGTAGCTACACAAATAATTAAGATCACAGACTAAAGAGGAGCAAAAAATGGACACAGAGTAATGGTTCTATAAACTAAGAATGTTTCCAGACAGCTAGGTGGTCCTTTGTACAAGTTCTACTTGATTTCTAATTGTTAAATGTATCATAGAATTTAATTGGTATTTTGGCTGAATAAAAAATTTTAGAGAAAAAAATTTAAAACCATTAATTTTACTAAGTAAATTTTATTTTCATCCCTTTGGCCCTTATGGACATTAAGATGAGTAGATACTTAATCTCTTAAGATTACTATTAACTTTATGTCCTACCATCTAATCTATTTCCTGGGAAACAATCTCTTATTCTCATGTGGAAAACAGCCTAGGAAACAAAATAATAGAAAAGAGAACTGAATTTTAACCCTGGAAGACCTTGAGGAATACCTGGATTTGAACTGAGGCTTGTTTGCATCTTACCTGTGTGAACTTGGCCATGTCACTTGAAATCATAAGATCATAGATCTAGAGTTGGAAGGAATTTGAGAGGACGTTTAGCCCAATTCCCTAATTTTACAGATAAAGAAATTGAGATGAAAGGAGAGAAAACAACTTCTGTCCAAAGACACACATGTAGTGTTAGGGTATAGATTTAAACCTGATTCCTCTAGCCAGAGTCAGTGATCTTTTTTTACTGTCTCAGTGTCCCATATAGAAAAAGAGGGTATTGGATCACATAACCTTCCAAGGTTCTTTCCTAATTCATACTATAATCCTATTAAGACTGACTTTTTGTCCCGATAGTCATAGATAAGGTGACAGGGAGGACACTTTTCTATGAAAAATGATTAATTGAGAGAACTAATTATACCTCGGCTAGATAGAACAGTTTTCCTAAATCAAAATCTTTCAATAAAAGTAATTTAATTCACATCTACTTTACAAATTCAGTAAACCTAAATTTATACTATATATCTTTCTAAACATGATAAAGCATACCAGTAAGTTAATTTCCTGAACTTCAAAAAGTAAATGGTTTTCAAAATCTTTTTACTAGAAAATTTCCACTCAATTGAAAACCAATTAAGTTTACCAAGTCTATAATATCCTTAGCAGTTGATCACTTGGAATCTGTACAAAGGACCAATTCAAATTTCTTAAATATATTTAAAATTAAGAGTATCATCAAACTCCAAAGGGCAAAAAAAAAATAGGTTTTTTTTCTTACAAAGTTGAGAAGATCCTGAAGATCACTAATTTAATAGAGTTGCTTCTATGAGGAAACTTGATCTGAGAGCATCTATGCATTTAACTGATCCACATTACTACACTAAATCTTGCTGACAAATCAGCTCTGTTTCTAAAGAACTCTACTTTAGGTATGGCTATAAGTAAATTTATGGAATTTGAGGATATCTTAAGTATGAATTAAAGGAGAAAAAAATTATCAGTGCATTTGCATGTATTTATAACCATTGTTTTCCATGCACTAAGAAAGCCTCTGGCACTGAAAAACAGTATGAATGATTTTTCAACACTAGGTAATAAACATTCTGAAGACACAGAGTGAGAAACATTTGTCTGCTGTTTATGCTGCTTCATTCACACCTTCATTAACATTAATTATTTCTTCATGCATTCTACAAGAGAAAATGTCAAAAACAACATATTTGAAAATTTAAACAAACCAACAATTTAAAACATACAAATATGTTTTTATACCTACATTATTGTTTATTAAAACTCCCATATGAAAAAGATGATAAAATAGAATTCAAATTTAAACATATGCAATATCACATATATAAAATAACCAAGTAAAAATAAAATCTGAATGGAATTTTACTGTGGGACAAAGAGCCTAATCATTTACAGAGTTAAAAGTTAAGAGAATTTTGATTCTCATGTCCCTGTAAAATTTTTTCCCCACAAGGACAATGAAAACCCCACAAATTTTACATTGCAGTGTTTAATACTTATCTTCTAGCCTGCTAATGTCTTGCAAATTTCCCTTACCAAAACAATACCATCTCTATAACAATACAGATTTCAACAAAAACACAAGAACAATTGTAATGTGCAGAATGACATTTTCCATCTAAATTCCCACAAAAAGACACTACACATACATTACCAACACTTAGGATAACATCAAAAAAAGAGGAGCCACGGAATAAATACTATCATTTCCCCTCCATGTTTATGTTACTCATTCACCAAATTAAGTATTTCTTCTAAGTTACAGTTATCATCCACACCTCCTAGCCTGTTTATTATGAACCTTTGTCCCATTCATCTTAAAACAACTTAAAAACTTTCATCTAAATAGAAATATATCAGAACAAATGAAGAGATTTACTATAATTTTGCAATATTAATTCAAATTTTCTGGAATAATTTGTTTTCTTTTATCTTCATTCAGTTCATAGAAAGAATCTTAATCTCATCTTAATGGATGTTCCCATACAAACCACTATAACTTCTGTATATGAAATAAAGTTATAACTTTCATAAAATGAAACTATACTAAACTGAATTATTCAAATCATCAAATCCACACAAAGGAGGTTGCAATGATTTTTTCCTTCCTTCCTTTCCCTTTTCCTCCTTTCCTTTCCCTTTTTTTCCTTTCCTTTTCTTTTCCTTCCTTTCCTTTCTTTTTTCCTTTTCTTGCTTCCTTTTCTTTCCTTTCTTTTCCTCTTTCCTTTTTTTCCTTTGCTTTCTCCTTTTCTTTCCCTTCGCTTCTCCACAAAAGGAATCAATCATGCAAACATCCTAAATAATTTAAATTCTGAATTTAGGATATTTTGGTATTAAATAATCAAAGGGGAGAACTTGCTTTCCTAAAAATGTATTGCTATAAATTTAAGAGAATGTTCATTTAAAATAAACTTTTCCATTCATGTTAAGAAATTTTATTTAATCTATTCAAAAAACACCTCCTAAAAGCATTTTAAAGCACATGAAATATTATAAAAATCTGAATATAAGTTAATAAAATTTCACATAAAATCATGAATTTATTAATTTATAAAATATGTCTCAATTCTTTCCACACTTACCAGGGTCACCAGCTATAACTGTGGTTGATAACAATTAACACTAATGACTTGAAAGCACATAATTTTCATTCTGTTTTCTCAGCTACAATTCAAAATAAGGCATTCTTATACTCTCTTAACTTTCTTTCTTCTTTTCTTTATCTTTCTTCCTTCTTTTTTGGGGACCAGTTTCAATTCTTTACAGGTCCCCTAGATCTTTGAGGCTACACAAATATACTCAAATGCCTGACAGCACCTTAAGAGCATCTCTATACCACTTAAAATATTTTGTTGTTAGATCTACTATTAAGTTGCTTTAAAAATTGAATCATTATTTATATATGCAAGTAAAAAAAATAGTGTCTACTTACACCACAAACTGATGTAGGTTTATATGTTTCCTCCATGGTAAATCAACATAAAAAAAAAAAAGATTTTCAAATTCCCTACTAGCTAGTTTTACAAATAAGTGTAAAGTTGCTAAATTTAAAATGTGTTAAGTTTTTGTCCAAAAAGTTTTATCAAAACTTAATTAAGAGACTCAAAGGCCTCTATTTTTGAGATACTTTGCTAAGCCAAGAATGATGTGAAGATTGTAAGTGGCTGAGAAAGGAAGGTTAAGAAGCAAAATAAATAAAACAAGCATTTAGAGGCAAGCTAAACATGCAGAACAAGCAAAGAGATTAGTTTACATGAAGAAGAGGCAACTTACATGGCTGTTGAGAAGAGAGCTTCTGTGAGTGGACAGACCGTCAGACTTTTGCAGCGTCTCAATCGCCATTTCAATCTGATAATAGATGTCATTAAAAAAAGGGCTCAAGACAAGATAGTAATAAAAGGCTGACCAGAGAAATTTTGATAGGTTTGTTCAAGTTCAATTTTTGCTTCAAAGTTGGCTAATGAATAGATTTCACTTATAAAAAAAATTATTTTTCCTCCTCCCTCCACCCTTCCCCCACTCCTAGTGGATGGTGAGCCCCCTCACAAAAGGGAACTACTGTGAACATTCTCTAATTACAATCAGAACATAGTCCTGAGAACTCCAGCAGATTTTTCCAAGGTTATGAGAAAACATTCTTGACTTTCACAATTCAAAGACACAGATGTGAAACAGAAACTACTCTCTCTCTGTATCCTCACACCAAGAGAGTATTCAATATTTGTTCTTTTCTGCCATGAAAGAAAAATGTTACTGAAGATCCTGCATTTAATGTATTATAGTATTTTAATGCTAATGTGCAAAGAAATCTTTGCAAATATTCAAAAAGATACTCCACCTACCCCGCTTTTGTTTTTGCCTTGCCTGCAAAACTGAAGTTTTATGTAGGTCTTTCCAAAATGTCATTAGCATGAATTAATATGTTATAATTGTATCATGTCTTATCCTATAGAGCCATATATATTTCATCTTATGGGGTGATGGTGACAAAGAGACATCAGAAATGACAGTAGAAATGAGATATAAAAGAAAAACAATTTAGAGGCAACAGAGACAGGGCAATCACAGAAACTGCCTTACCATTTGAACTCATTGCAGCATTAGCAAGAAATCAATTTCTCATATAATAGGTAAGAATAAATATGACTTTTTATCTTTTACCTAATGGAATTCTTGAGTGATTCCCACTTACTGTATACTGTTAAGTATAACCAGTTACAGAAAAATCTGGGTGAAGTAACAAAAATTTAGGCCATGTAATTAAGAAGGAAAAACCCAATTTCATCCTTGTAACAATCTGATCAACTTTAAGGCTGGAATCAGGAAGACATGGATTTAAGTTCTGTCCCTGATGCATACCATTAATCACATAGATTAATAATAGATTATTATTAGTATTATTACTTACTTAAACTGTCAGTGACATATGCTGTGCTGAAAACAATTAATTACAGAGGGGCTGCTAATAAGCAGATTTGGAGGAGTTCTCAAAAGTCCTATGTTACTGATGAAATCACAGGTCTGCCCCCCCAAACTCCCCATGATGAATAGGTATAACAAATACTTAATTGGTTATTTGTATAAATGAGATTAAATTATATAATTCATTTGAACATACACTGAAAACTATAAAATGCTGTAAAATATATGCTATTATAATACTTTAAAAATAATTCTGAAAAAATGAAACATTTTAAAATTCTAATAATTTCTTGTGAAAATGTGTATAATAGCAGATAATAGCACAATATTAAGGTTTTGTTTTCTCTTTTAAAATGTCAGGGTAAGCATCTAAGGGTGCCCTGACAGCATTTATATTCCCTTTACTAACAATTTCTATCCATCTGTAAACTTGTCAACTGTACCAATTCTTTACAATATTACAACACAATATTAACGTGCAAGAAAAAAGGAGATTGCCTACTTCTGATATACAATGATGTAGATAACTTTTTTTTTTCTGTGATCAATCAATACCAGAAGAGATTTTGCTTTAAAGGCCTCAAGTTAGGGGAAACTTGCTAAGCCAGGGTTTCCTCACAACTCTGTAATTATGGTAGGCAGCACAAGCTTTATTTTATAAAATAAACTTAGATTGAGAAAGGATATTTATTTGCATACAGTTTAAACAATTGGTAAATCTTGAAATTGGCATTCAAAATTAAGCCTCTTGATTTCAAATCTAGCTATGAAGCATACTCCATTGCTTCAGTAACTATTTCCATTGCCACATAAAAGGGTGATTCTTAGTTCCACTGATCTCATCCTAGGTTCTACTTTAATAAAGATAAATAAAAGAAGCCCAATGGTTTATGCATGGTACATTAACCAAAAGGAAAAAAAAAACCTAAATCCTATTTTTGAAATGTAGCAATTTTATTCCTATTTCTCAAAAACTTGTTCTTACAATCACTTATCAACTATTTCAAACATAAAATAAAAGCATGCTTTACATCCATTTGCATTAATTTCAATACATGAAGTGTTTATTACAATTCAATTGTCCAACGTGTCTATTTGAGTTTTTTTTTTGGTCCATTCATCTCATATCCATTCCTATATTCCCCTCCCTGCCTTCATAATCACAATCAATGTGTCTTCTGATCTGGTTCTGTATTTTTAAATTCACATTATTCCATGTATGGACCTTCTCAAATTTCTTTATATACCTCATACTTATTATCATTATATGCTTGCATTACAGTGAGAGGCCAAAATTTATTATTTCCCATTTGTCCCAGTTGAATGGCTTCTAATTTTTTCTCTAAAAAATAACGTTGCTGCTGCTAAACATTTTTGAACAGAAACTTCTTTCCTTTTGGATAATACTCTCTCTGGATATTTCCAACAATGATAATACTGCTGGGTCAAGATGAATGACTTTTTGGGTAACTTATAGTGTGCTATCAGCACGCTCTCTAAACAGATATAGCCAATCAGCAATTCTAGCAACAATATATGAGATTTGGCATCCCCCTCCTACCTAAGAAGTTGATAATGAAAACAATCAATATCTATGACATGTCCTTGCTAAGTAGGGGAGGGGAATGAATCTACACTTACCTAAATTTTGAGGTCCAATCACTGGTGTGCTGGTAGAACACTATGTAGATGATAACTTTCTCCTATTCAACCTGCTCCCTCATTCCCATTAATTTTAGCCTTTTGTTCCTTTCTGTGTCTCTACTCTCACTGTATCTTCCCCTCCCACTGTATCCTATTAACAGCCCGTCCTATTAGATCTCTTTCTCTGTAACTTCTTCCAGCTCCTTGTAATCATAGAAAACTGGCTCTTCTTAGAAGAGACTGAAACCCTGCCCAACCTCTCCCCTATAGAATTGTTTTTTCTCTCCTGCCCCCAGGAAGAGGATAAGACCTACTTCTTATTTCTTCCTACTATTTCTAGACTCTCCCACTGTCACCATTGCATATTTTCTTCCACTTGGACTTGTCAACCAACCCAGATTCTAGGAGAAGTTATCTATTTCCACTCAGGTCATTTCCACTTTCTTTATGCATTCAGTACCTGGCTCACACTCTCTTACTCTCTACTTTAACACCCCTGCCCAATATGCATGTTGAAGTCTCTTCAAACCCACCAGCCTTTAAGTTCAACAACCTCCTCAACTCTCATGTGATCTGTACCTTCATTCTGCCTCAATGAATCACAAGAACAATCATGCTCTTGACCTCATTATCATGTGTTCCATTTTTATTACAAAAAACTCTGAAATTCTTTTATCTGACCATAACTTCCTATGCTTTTATTTCTCTTCCTATCTTATCCCTCTTAAACCTATTCTCCATTTCATCAAAATCTCCATTCATTCTTACTTTCCCTTCATGCCTTCCCTTCCTTTCCCTGCTCATCTACCCTAAGGGCTTTATTTACTTCCTTTTAAATTTTAATGCAATAATTAACCAGTGCAATTTTCTGCTAACTTATGAATCCCTGAATACTTTGTTTTATAAATATTTATTCTTTCCCAAACTTCAGTCCTTATTTCCCTACCCTCTGCCTTTTCTACTACTAATCACATAGTATTGCACAGTTTTTGAGGAAATCATTTACCCCTAATGAATGGGTCCTGAACAAAATTATATCATCCAAACTCAATGGACTACTCATTGTTTTACAACCATACAAACCCCATCCTTCCCAGCATCAGTTCCAAATCTCTCCTTTTCTCTGAAACCCACTTATGTTACTTTCCAGTAGAGGACTTCACGTCATAATTTATCAAGAAAATGGAGGTTATCTTGTCTGCCAAAGGCTCCTTCTCCTTAAATTTTGTATCTCAAATTCCCTTAATATCTTTCCTGACTCTTTTCTTCTTAGTTATAGTTATATACAAGAGATAGTCTTTCTATTTGCAGTTTACACATGTTTCACTGTTATCAAACTGACGTTCCTAAAGTATAGATATTGCCATATTATTGCCCAGCTCAAGAAGCTTCAGTGTCCCTCTATATCCTCTAGGGTGTACTATAAATGCCTCTGAGCATTTAAAGTACTTTGTAATCTGAATGCAGTCTCTTTCCAAATTATTCCCATGTTAATCTCCCTAGAGTCTTTATATTCCAGACAGCAGCTAGATTGCATTTAGGGCTGGATTTGGATTTAGAGAAATCCAACCAGAAGGACTTTATTGTGTGAATCTAGGTCTAAGTCACTTTCACCTCTTATAAGCTTTAGTTTCCTCATCTTCAAAAATGGGGATATTAATAACCTGCCTGCCAAGGTTTTTGTGAGAATTAAATAAGATGTATTTTTGTACATTGTAATGCACTTTGTAAACCTAATATACTATATAAATGTTAACAAATATTAGCTATTATTATCTATGTTCTAGCTAAATCTACCTATTTGCTTTCCTTCCAGATATAAAATTCCAACTATAGTTTTGCATAGTTTGTATTTGGAATGCTCTAATTCCTTACCACCACTCTCTCCTCGCCCCGCCCCCCCTCAAATCCCTACCTACCTTCAAGGAGTTACCAGATGCTATTTCCTATAGGCATTCTTTTTTCACCTTCCCATTTGTTAATGCTCTCTGACTCTCTCCCCGCCACAAAACAAAATATCTTATATTTACTCTGAATGTATTTTGCATATGGGAGACAACATGGCATGCTGGATAAAGAATTATTTCCAGAGTCAGAGAGACCTGACTTTAAAACCCATCTCTTTCATATATTGGCAGTAACCCTAATAAAATATTTGACTCTTCAGCAATGCTCTCACATCAGAGTTAATGAAGTAAGTTGCTGAAAAGCATTGATAACAGTTGTATTCTCGCAGAAAGTTGCTTATGTTAAAAAAAATCACAAGTTCAGCCCCTATATTTTATATATATTTATCTATGTACATACTGTCCCTTATTTCTTCTCACCTAAAGTAAGTTGCTTGAGGACAGGAATTATAATAATTATTATTATTATCACCTTCATATTCCTGGTACTTAGCACAATATTATGCATGTATAATTCATTTTTCCATATTCCTATTAGTATTGAATTTTGTCATTTTAATTAACTTTTATCATTGTCATGCTTAATAAGTGGTACCTGAAAGTTATTTTAATTTACATCATCGGTGAAGTTGAACTTTTAAAAAACTTATTTTAAAACAACTTTGCACCTCCTCTTCTGAAGATTATTTATTATACATCTCTCTCTCTCTCTCTCTTTCTTTCTTTCTCTCTCTCTCTCTCTCTCCACTTACATATTTATTTATTTATATATTTAGCCATTTGGAATTAGGTCATAGGATCATAGAGAGGAAAGAGAGCTTAGAAGTTCAGAAAGGCCGGTGACTTTTCCAGTGCTCTCAAGCACTGGGGGGTTACAGATGAAGAAACTTTCACCCAGGGAAGATGAATGACTCAAAGTGACACAGAGAGTGTCTGAGGTCAGACAAATACTATATTTCTCTGACACAAAGAGTTAAGTCTATTTCCACTGTATCACAGCATTGCCCATGTTTAAATTTATTATATTGTCCAATATTTTTGTAATGCTATTTTCATTTCATTAATTTTTATTGTATAAAATTTTTAATTTTAATATAATTGAATCCATTGATCTTACTCCAAATAATAGAAGAAAAAATGGATTTCTCCTTTTACAAGTAAGATAAATATTCCATTCTACATTATCTTTCCTATTAGAATTGTTATTTTTTTTTTAAAGTAAGGAACTGTTATCTTTCTTTTTCAAACCACTTTTCTAACAAACTTCTTCAACTATATCTTATTAAAGAATGAATCCTTTCCCTGGTTTTATTCTCTATAGGCTAATTGGATACTAATCTTTTGTATGCATTTGACTCACTATCTAGACTCTTCCTATTTTTGCTCCTTTGATCTATTTTTTTTCTGGTACAGTAGAAGTAAATGAATAGAATTCTAGATTACTGGAGCAGAGAGGAACTTCAGACTCCTCTATTTCATTGTCCTAAATGACTTACCCAATATCATGTAACTAGTGATTAGCAGAAGAGGCAAGACTAAAATCCAGGTTCCTGGATTCCAGACCCATCATTCTTTATAGTATATCACACTCTATATTCTGGTTTCTCTTCAGATCGCATAAATCTTTCGCCTATAGTATATCACACTCTTCTTCAGTTTTGATCATTACCAATTTACTATACTAAACTGAAACTCAGTTTAACTGTATTAAATATTATGAGGGACAGGAGGATACCCAAGAAATATTAATGATATTATACCCTTCCCTCCATTAATCTCTGTACCCCAGAATCCTTCTGGGATATCCCCAATTGTTATTAATAATCTCTTCCCTCCTTAAATACCCTAGTATTTACTTATCAGAATATATGCTGCATTCTCCTAGTACAATATTAGCTTTTTTGGGATAATACTTTTGTTATTATCTTAATATTCACAGAATTACAGAACCTTGTGCATGACTGACATTCAGTAAATTCTTAATGAATTGAACAACTGAAATATTATTCCCATTCTTCAAAGAACTTACCATCTAGAAAAATATATAAGATATAAATAATAGTAGGTAGTAATGTAATAATAGCAGGTAGCAGGTGACAAATGGTACACCAAATAATTACTGAGTATAAGAACTAGAAGACACTTTCAGATCATCATAGATCCTACTTAAACTTTCTCTGAACCCTTAAAAATATGCTTGTCCCCAAACCTAGGGTGTATTTTAGCCTAATTTTAGCTTTCCTTTGCCCTTTCATGAATTCTCTGATGGAATAGCTACTTACACTCAAGATTCCTGTCATCTCTATTTCAGTAACCAGATCTTCCTTTCTGGTCAGAATCAGCTTTAAATTATCAGTTGTCCTTGTCACTTTTTTACTTTTGCAAGGACAGAATTAGCATTAAGGTAAATCAGACATTTCTTATTGGCTTTACTTTTGGCAGAGAGAATTCCAGCAGATATCTAAATAGCTAAAGTCTTTCTTCAATAGAAGGTAATGTCATGGTAAGTGTGTTAAAACTGGAGAAACCTATGTTCCAATCCTACTTTCTACTAGGCAGTGCATTGGAGTACTGCATGGAATAAAGAACACATGAATTCCAATCTAATCTCAGACCTTACTAGCTGTGTGATCCTGGGCAAGTCACTTTATCTCCATTGCCTCAGTTTCTTTATCTGTAAAATGGGAATAATAATAGCACCTTTCTTTCAGAGTTGTTCTGAAACACAGATCACACATAGTAAGCATTATATAAATGTAAGCTATTATTAGTTATATGATCACCTTCAATTCACTTTTAAACTCATTACAATTTGGCTTCCATCCTGATCACAATGGAAACTATTAATATCAATTATCATATTATTACCAAACAGGATGGCCTTTTCTAGTCTTTATCCTTGACATATTACTTTTGACACTGCTACACAATGTCTTCCTTTTCTCTTCCTTGGGTTTAGTTTTCATGACAATATTCTGTAACAGATTTTTTTTTCCCAACTGTCTGACTAATTCCTCTCATGCTAGATAATTGTCATATGCAAGACTGTACAACCAGGACAAGTCCTAGACCATTTCATCTTCTCTTTCCATAGTATTTTGTAGTGACTTCATACAACTGTCTGACTAATTCCTCTCATGCTAGATAATTGTCATATGCAAGACTGTACAACCAGGACAAGTCCTAGACCATTTCATCTTCTCTTTCCATAGTATTTTGTAGTGACTTCATAACTACCTTTGGGTTAGGTGATTACTTTTATGAAGATCATTTACTTTACAAAGCTCTTATCTCTCCTGAGCATCTGTTTCATCTGCATTGGGCATCTCCACCCAGATTTCCCATATACTTCTCAAATTCAACATGTTCAAAACCAAATTCATTATTTTCCCTCAAGACTCTTCTCTCTCTTTCCAATTTCCCTGTTTCAAAGAGACTATCATTCTTCCAGTCACCTAGATTTACAATCCAGACATCCTTGACTTTTCCTTACTCCATATACAATCATTTGCTGAGCCTTGTTGATTTTACTTTCATAAGACCTCTCATATCTATTCCTTTCTTTTCACATCACAATCACTTTTGTTCAGGGATTCATCATCTTGTGCTGGGATCATCACAATACCTCCTAATTGGTTTCCTTGTATGTTAATATAGATCCACAGAAGCATAGACTTAGAGCTGGAAAGGGTCTTAGAGAGCATCAAGTCCAAACCCTAAGTTTAATCTATGAGGATCAAAGAGGTTTAGTGGCTTGTCTAGGGCCATACAGACAGTGAGTTTCTGAGTAGAAATATGAACCCAGATCTTCCTGATTCCAAGTTCAATACGCTCTTCTCTACATCAAGGTGACGCCCACTTTTGTATCTCTTCCCTCTCCAAGGCATCCTTCAGATAGCTGCTAATTGGTAGTTCCAAAGAACAAGTCTGACAATAATAATCTGTTCAAAAAGATCCACTGTCTCCCCAAACTCCTCTGTTTGACATTTAAAACCCATAATTCCTGGCTGATTGTATATTACTCCATCTCATGGAAGCTATACCATGGCTAAGCTGGTCTGTTTACTGTACCAGATACACAACATTCCATCTCCTTTGTCCTTTGCCTTTGCATATGCAAATATTTAGAATGCTCTCTCCTTCTTTTCACTTCTTGGGAGATTCTCCCTAAAAAGTTAATTTTAAGAGTCTATTATTATAAGAGGTCTTTCAGATTGCTACAATTAATCAGTCCCCTGTCCCTTTAAATCTGATAGCCCTTCCTTCCTCATCACTTTGCATTTATTTTGTTTATATTCTTTATCTGTAAACATATGGAGTTCCCCAAGTAGATTCCTTGAGGATTCCTTTCTGCTATTTTATCTTTGTTATTTAGGGACAGTCATCAGATGATGCAAACTCACTTTAATTGGTTCATTGATTGTATTTTATTTACCTGACCCAAAGCCCATCATTTAAAACTTTTTAGCTGTATTCAGAACTTTAAATCTTCATACTATTGGTACAAAATAAGTGTTAACATGAGTAGAAAGGGAAATTATCTGAGATCAGGGAGTCAGAATGTAAGAGGTGATATTTGAGCTGGTTCTCATAGACAGACTTTTTAAAGAAAGCATTCTAGAAAGAGGAAATGGCATAATTAAAGGCAAAGAAGTGAAGAAAGAATAGACTATGTTAGAGTTCATATAGGGCAGTAACAGAAGTGATATTTATAAAGTTTGGAAAAGGTCAGACATTAGGGGCCTTGAAGAACAAATTACACATTACAAAATACAAAATTACACATTTTGATTTGGCAGGCAATGGAAAGCTATTAAGGATTTTTGAGCAAGGAAAGGATAAGATTCAAAGGAGTATTTCAGAAATTAAATCTGGCATCAGAATGTAAGATGGACTAAGAAATCTAGAAACAGATTCTAATTCAAAATGAAATCCCTGTGTGGTGCTGACAGAGTATTAAAGAGAATGTATAAAGTATTATCTACAGATTTAGAGGTAGGAAAGTTGCAGCTGCAAACTTGGTAATATCTTGTTTTTACATGGAATAAATGTAATTGCTTGATGAGTTTCAGGGAAGCATGGTATAACTTGAATACTGAACTGAATTTTTTCCTGTTCATTTCCCTTCCATGTAATGTTAATTTTCAATATATTAAGAAAACTTATGATTGAAAATGCAACTTTGCTAGAAGTAATTATAATCAGATAGGTAAACCAAGGCATTAATAGTCAAAGAAACAAATTTTAAATTTCACTGACTCTTTTATCTTACTTTTTCTTTGACTTATCTTTTATCTCTTTCTAACTGATCATAAGTGGGACTATGCTATTACTCTCTTGGATTCTCTATTCTAGTGGTATTGGTTTACTATCTCATCACTCATCTGCAAATGTATGTGGAATTTATTATATATAATATTCCTGCCTCATGGCATCCCTAATTTCTCCCAAATCACAGTTCAGATATTATTTCCTGAGACCTTTTCTGATGCTGCCACACCACTTCATTCTTAGAACTCTCTTTATCTTGAACTTATTTTATTTTTATTTTTATGTACTTTGTATTTTCATGTGTACATGCTATATTACCAAATAGAAGTTAATCTCCTTGATTTTATCTTATACCTCCAGTGTCTTGAACATTCAATCAATGTTGGTTGAATTCAATAAGGATTTCTAGAAGTTATTTTATTTAAAATCTTATACAGATAGATAATAGATGAAGCAGGGTGGTTTAAAAAAATACCTGTTCAGAGGAAGCCTGACAAGGGATATAACTAAGCAAAATCATCCCAAAAGGAATGAGGACTATAAACAGAAAATAGCAAAAAAAATTTGCATAGTGAAGCCTCTACACTTGTACCCTAATATCATCGTCTGAATATGCTTATAAAAAAGGTAGAAATGATACTAAAAAGAACAAAAGAAAGGATAAGCAGACAAGTTTGAGCAAGTATAGTTAAGGGGAAATTTATGTTAGAGGTAATACAATATTCTAATATTAAGGAAGAGGTCAGTATACAAGGTATCTGAAAGAGGGGAAGAGACTAAAGGTATTAGAAAAATCTCAAGACTTTATTAATACCAAAAAACGATCAACAATATCAACAACCACTAACCTACTATAACATGGATTCTTTTATCTGTATAACATCTATATGAGTTATCTATACATAATCTGAGGGCATCCTCCACAAGCGTATAATTAAAAAACAAGCAGCCTTTCACAAGTGATATGCACTTTATCATTTCACAATTAGCTGAAAGATGTAGAAAATGTAAAATCCCATTGGGGCTATTATCTTTTAATTATTTTTTTCATGTAGATTTTTTTAAAGCTTTTTATTTGCAAAACATATGCATGGGTAATTTTTCAACATTGACCCTTGCAAAAACTTCTGTTCCAAATTATCCCCTCTCTCTCCCCATTTCCTCCCCTTGATGGCATGTAGTCTAATGCATGTTAAATGTGTTAAAATATATGCTAAATCCAATATATGTATAATATTTATACAATTATCTTGATGCAGAAGAAAAATCTAATTAATAAGGGAAAAGAAACTGGGAAAGAAAACAAAATGCAAGCAAACAACAACAAAAAGAGTGAGAATGCTATGTTGTATTCCACACTCAGCTCCCATGACCCTCTCTTTGGGTGTAGATTGCTCTCTTCATCACTGAACAATTGGAATTGGTTTGAGTCCTCTCATTGTTAAAGAGAGCCAGGTCCATAGGAATTGATTTTCTATTAATTATTTTAAAATTTTGATTCAGAAGAAAAAAAACACCATCTGATAGGCTCTTTTCTAATAAGATATCTCTTAAACACATCAAGGTCATCTATAATTCTTTGGAAAATGTATAACAAAAATATTGTTTAATGACTCTTTGATAATAAAAGGCATAAAAGGGAATGTGTACATGTATAGATATGTGTTCACCAAAAGTATTTGCTCCTATAATAGAAAAGGTCTAGCATAGATTTCAGGCTGAAAAGGGAGTCTCTATGGATGATAAGATGCTCTAGTCATTTCTATTTGGATGATATTGGGCTAATTGCATAAAGCCTCAGAATACCACAGAGCTTCCTGGAAGAAAGCATAGTAACTCAAAGTAACTTTGCTGGGCAAATGAATATTTATTGCCCAAATTTCTACACAGGTATTCTATAGAATTTGTCTTAATAGCATTTATATCTAAGACAGTTAGTACAGATGAATAATGAATTGGGGCTAGAGTTGAACAAGAGGAAAAGTGTGGAGGAGGGCAGTACTCACAACTTAAAGCACTTAGCACAACACCCGGCACGTAGGGGATGCTATATAAATGTAAATTCTCTTCCCTTTCTCCTTTTCCAATTTCTCTAAATACTGAAATAGTTATGTTGGTAGCATGATTAATCTTTCATTATATCTTCTAAATTTAGATGATTTTTTTCTAGCCTGAGTCTTGTATGTTACAAACACTAGGGACACGTTTGGGAAAGGCTAAAATATAATTGAACATTCAGAAAATTGAAGTTTTATCTCAGTATGTTTTTCAGTCACTTCCAATAGTGGTTAATTATGATATGGGGCTTATTCAGTAGGCTGGGATGAAAAACAAAGCTTCTTGGGATCTATACAAATGAAAGCAGTCTATGCATAAATTTCAAGGAGTCCATGAACTTGAATGGGAAAAATTATAATTACTTCCCTAAGTGCTAAGTGAATTTTTTCTTCAATATTCAAAAAAATATTTTCTTCAATTATGAACTTAAAACAAACATTATTGCAAGAAAGTGTCCATAGATAGGCTCACCATATAGAATAGGTAAAGAGTTCATGCAGTAGATATCTTCTTTCTAATATATTTTTGAAAAATAGGACTAGCAAAGAAATTCACTTGAAATTCTGCTGTGACCAAATCAGGATTCCTACCACTTCTAGTACTTCTTTTGTACTTATTGAGAATAAAGGATGTCAGATCATAACTGCTAAGGGATCATATTCAATCTAATCTAACATTTATTGGATGAATGAAAAATGTTTTAAGTGCTTACTATTTGCCAACACAGACTGAACACTGGGAATCAAATTGAAAAACTGAGACAGTTCCTGATCTCAAGGAATCTGCCCTCTAATTTGAAGATATGTAAAAGGAAGTCTATCTGCAGAGAGGGTGAAAAGATCCAGAAAACTTAAAGACAATCTGAGAACTCTGACAAGACCCAGAGATCCTTAAGTTGAGTTAGTATGTGGGATGACAGTTCTTCAGCAGTCTAGAGGCCTAGAAGCAAGTCAAATGGAAGGTATGATAACACCTTAAATAAGGTAAATACTTTACAGGGAAAGTATCCCTTTAAGGCATAGGATTGGTGATTCCCATATCTCAAGAAAGCAGTGTGAGAAGTCAAAACAGTTTGGACTGGATCTAGGCACCTCAGAATAAGGGTTGTATGGAAGGTAATGAATTGCTTCAAATAGTGGCAGGTTTTTCCTCCACCATCTTTCCATTTCCTAGTCCAAATTGGGTCTGGATGACCTGGGGTTGTGGGAAAGGGTGAAATATGTGCAAGATATTTAAATAGCAAATTTCTTGCTGATATCTTGTTAGGCAGTATGTTATCAAATAATGATGATGACAATCTCTAATCCTTGCTAACTCCTATATTCCTACCTTCAAAACACTCCCATTCACAGAGCCACTACTCTAGTTAAGGTCTGATGGCTTTACCTGAACTATGGCAAGAATCTTTTCATTGCTCTCCCTGCCCACAACTCTTTCCCCACTCCAATTTATCATCTATTGGATTGTCAATATTTCTAAAGTGCAATTCCTTTTCCTATATTTCCAATCTTCTAATGCTTTAATTTCCTTCCATATGCTTTACAATCCAGCTTCCCTACCCAGAGCACTCCATTTATGGGCCTCTGTACTAGCTGTCTCTTGAGCCTGGAATGCTCTCTCTCATCACTTCAGCTTCTTAGCTTCTTGGATTTCCTTCAAGTTTCAGCTCACATCCTCCTTTCTGTAGGAGAACTGTCCTCCTTCCCCTCGCCCATTCCCTTCCAAGATCACTTTCCACTTGTCCTTTATTCATTTGGTATGTGCCTACTTATTTATACACTGTCTCTATTAAAAGATGAGGTCCTTGAGCACAGAGAATTCTGCCTTTCTATGTATTCTCAGTGCTCAGCCCAGTCTCTGGAAAGTCATTAATGCTCAATAAATTGTATTTGTGGACTAAGACATCAACTGACATGATGCTTTAGGGTTTGCTTGGCCCCTTACTCATAGTAATCTTCAAAGCTGATATATAAAAATGATTATCCTTTGGAGATTAAATGAGTTGCCTATATGAAAAAGCTGGTAAATATCTGAAATGGGATTTGAACCTCAGTATCTTGCATGGGAAATGGCTCTGATACCAAAGTTTGTATATTCACTATGACAATTGTCTTGTGACCTTGGGCAAATCAATTAATTTTTCTGTAAAATGAAAGTAACTACTTAAGCTAGCTACCTCACAAAATTGCTGTGAGTGAATACATTCTAAAGGATATATTTTCTAAATGTTAAGTTTCTATAGAATTGTAATAGTAATTATTAACAATAATTCCTGGAAAGAAAAGAAAATAACTTGTTGGGTATGACGAGGGAATTCTTTTAAAGTTTTGAGCTTGACTAATGGTCCCTAAAATATCTTTCAACTTTACAATTTTGCTAGTTTATGAAATCCTCATGAGTTTTAATCCAGATATTTTACAATTTGCTTTCTATTTTCTCTAAGCTCATAGTTTTCTAAATTGACCAAGAAGCTGATATAATGTAGGATTCTAGAGGAATTTGGACGAAAGCATAGATGGTAAACTGGAAGAGATTAACTAAAAAATGGATGAATGAATAAGAATTCAAAGATATTTTGAAAGGGTAAAATGTTTAGTTGAACCTAGGAAAATTAAATTTAATAAAGATAAACATAGGATCATAGATTTGGAACTAGAAAGGACTTTAGAGAACATTAAGTTATTTTACAGTTTTATTTTACAGATGAGGAAACTGAGGCACAGAGAGGTTTAGTGATTTGTCCAATGTCATTTTGCTAATAAGAGTTTCAGACAGGATTTGAACCCAGACTTTACAGAATCTCAGTCCTATAGTCTATATTGTCAATACAATTGCTAAGTCTTACCCCTCAGGTTAAAAAAAAAAAAAAAAAAGAATCAAATGTATCAGTACAAAATTGGAGGGTAGTGAATAAGAGATAATATCTCACCTAAGGAGAAAAAGCATGGTGTTTCAGTGGAATTCAAGGTCATTATGAGTCAATAACATAACATAACATGACAGCAAAAAGAGCTAATGACCTACACTTGAAGTAATATGTTCAGAAGGAAGAGATGATAATTTTGCCATTATCTTCTGTAGTCAAGTCATAGGAAGAACGCCTTAAATTTAAGGAGCCACATTTTAATAAAGTTTTGACAAATTGGGGTACAATAGTAACATATAAAGATAATCAGGATGGTGATAAGACCAGATCTTGTTTTATGAAGTTTGGTGGAAGAAGATGGGGAATGTTTAGATAACGGAAAAGAAGATTTAAAGTGATCAGAACAGTCTCTGAGTTTCACATTTACATATCTATTTAGGTTTTTTTTTTTTTTTTCTTCAAGCAGAATATAAGCTGTTTGAAGACCCTTGTTAAGACACATCTTTGTGTAGCAAGTACCTGGCTCAGTGCTTGGTGTTTGGTAAGTACTTGAAGACTGCCTGTCAAATGAAAGAAAGATATTTATTTTCCTAGGTCCCAGAAAGGACAAATAAACCACTTTCCTTACCAACTTTCACTAAATTTCTGGCACTAAAAGTGCTGTTTGAGGAACACAGGTATGTTTATATCTTGCTATATGCTATATTCTTTTCAGCTCTAAAAACCCAAGAAACTTATCCAAATAGGAGATCACTTTTAGGCTTTTATGGACCAAAATAATCTCTTTGACTTACAAAATTTTCATTCTGGTTCAAGTAAGACCAATCTTTTAGTTATTTATTTAACCTGATTTTTTTTTTTTTTTTACAATTTACTTCTTGGTTAATTTGGTAACATTGGGGTAAGGTCAATGATGTCCCCTGAAATTTTGACAATCTTGTATTTGCTAAAATTTATTTGGGATACACAGGGGGGAAAAGTAATTTGTTTTAAAAAATGCAAATTGAAACAATTTTGAAGTGCTAAAATCTTATACCTTAGACTGGCTAATAGGACAGAAAAAGGGAAAATGACAAATGGAGGAGATGTGAGAAATAATGCACTGTTGTTGGAGTTGTGAACTTATTCAACCATTCTGTAAAGCAATTTGGAACTATTCCTAAAGGATTATAAAACCATGCATTATCTTTTGACTTAGCAATACCACTATTAGGTATTTATCCCCAAAAAGATATAAAACAAAACAAGGATGTAAAGACATAAAACAAAAAGGAAAAGAATCTATATGTACAAAAATATGTACAACAATTCTTTTCTGGGAGCAAAGAATTGAAAATTGAGAGGATATCTATCAATTGAGAAAAGGTTGAATAAATTATGGCATGTGATTATGATGGAGTACTACTGTGCTATTAGAATTGATGAGCAAGGTGCTCTTAGAAAAACTTTAAAAGATTCCCATTATCTGATGCAAAGTGAAATGTATTCTGTATAAACTAACAGCAATAATGTAAGATGATCAGCTTAGAACAACTTAGCTATTCTCAGCAATTCAAGACAACTTTGAAGGATTTATAATGAAAAATATCTGAATGCAGACTGAAGCATATTTGTTATGGTATGAAACAGACAGACATATGATAAAAATAGTTTCAAAGAAATCAGTTGTGAAGCCAGACAGGGCCAAATTTATTCCAAGATTTATGCTACTGCACCTTTTCAAGTTAAGGTTAAGTAGCAAAAGGTAAAGCAAAAATTGACTTCTAACCTAGTCATCACCTTTTAGAGTTTCTCATTTAACTATATATAGAGAGAGTTATATATAGTTATTATATATTGTTATATATATGTGTGTGTATACATATTTATATAAATGTAAATATATACACATATAAAGAGAAAAAGAATCACACAAAGAGTATTGCCCTTTCTCCCCTTTTCCTCTTTAAATATCATTAAAAACTAAATCAGTTCATTGATAAATACTAAAAAATGACTTTATTAAACTCAAATAATGAACAGAGAAATTACTTGTCATTTAAAAGAATAATTCTTTATTGCATGGGACAAATGCCTATTCTGCAGTTTATTCAGACTCATTCTTTATTTTCTTATGATAGAAAAATATGGGTTTCTTATTCTTACTTACTCTTACTGCCATCTTGTTAAAACCACTAAGAGAAGGTAGATACAATTGAGGGAATAAGGTAAAAATGAAAATAAAACCAATCACTTACTACATCGCTAACTCTAACAAATGTAAATATTTAAAAAGGCTTTTTGAATATCTTAATTTTCCATGCTGTCTTTGTATCCTATTGAATGCAATTATATGACGTATGTGCTACTTTCAAGAAAAGTACATGGTTTTATTAGCTCTTTAAAAAGTATTAAAATTAAGTGATAGGAAAAGAAACAACACTTTTACATAAAACTCAAATAAAATTTATTTTCAAATAAAAATTTATTATATGACACTCCATGTCATATACCAGTTTATCTAAAAACTTAAATACTATTTAGTGCTACATATTTCTCTTACCTTGTTGTCCTCCATTGCTTCAGCATGGCCTAAAGGTCACCCAAGATTCTTAAAGACTGCCGGAGGTTTTATGTTCCACTAAGTTCTACCAAATTTGATAGGCTCAACAAGAAATCACCAGTTGAGAATCAGTTTAGCTAAGTACAGATGGAGTTCATCCCTGAAAAGTTGGCCATGAAACAAATACTGACCACATCAAGCTAGTGAAAAAATGAAGTCAGGTGGGGAGGAGTTGACATCTACATTATTGAAAGTACCATTCATGCTTAGGAAATAAGGAAATCAAAGTTCTTTTGAAATACAGAAAGGTACTTCTACAGTTTCTTGTTAAATTTCATCATAGTGGATGATTTAACTGGTCTTAAGTTAAGTCATATGGAATATTTTTACATTGGAAACATGGAAATGGGGTTAAGGAATATTCTGGACTGCCATGGTTGGATAGATAGTAGAATGGACAGGTAATGCTTTTCTTTGAAAAAAAAATCAATACCTTGCCTAAGATTTTGAAGGCATGGTTAAAATTGGTAATTCATCTCTTATAAGGCAGAAGGAAAAGTCAGTAAGACTAAAGGTAAGTCAATTTAAAACACATGAAAATATTAAGAGCTTATAGTTAGCATGTTTAAACTCATAGCCTATGAAATCTACTGCCAGCAATAGTTATAATCAAACACTGTAGTTACATTTTAAAAGAAGCTGCATAATTTTGTGGGCAATGACCACAATTGTTGTTATGCATACTGTGAAAGTGGTTATCAAATCTCATGCTTCAATGTATGAGTTGATGACTGTTGGTGCAGAGAGTAATTTCCTTTCATATTAAGAACAGACAATTGGGCAGATGCATTGAAGTTTCTTTTGCATCATTTTCTCAGAAGGGATGGGCCAGGAAAGGAGGTGGAAAATGAAATTTGTTGGGTCAATAGTTTTTTATCTTATGTAACTAAGTTGACAGTAATCAGCTTCCATTTTCAACCAATACATTTTTGTCTTTATGGCTAGAAAAGCAATTAGTAAATCATATGTAACATAAGAAATGAATCTAAAAGTTGGCTTAACATAGGAGAAAAGAAAAAAATAGATGACAATTAAATCTTTATGATTTTATTAGGAAACTGTCTATCAATACTACCACATATTGTAATCAAGATGACATCTGAAGTGGGAATGACCTATCTAAATATAATTTTATAAAACTTAGGAGTTTATAACTAATTTCAATTTAAATGGAAATATTCTGTTTTGTTTTAAAAATTTACTGATCAATTTTTTTCTTCTACTTAAGGTCAAAATTAGTCAAGGTCATTTTCTATCTGTCTTTAACTCATGGTTTACTTAGAAAAAGAATACAAAACTCTATGAATAGAATATTTCATACAACCTTAACCAAATAATTTCTGCGTAAAGATCTTATCTGCTTATAAAGATCTTATTAAAGTCAAGAAAAGTCTGGAACTTCTGAAATTTTACAAGGTCTTTACATTTCCATGGATTAAATATATGATCTGGAGTTATTTTGATCCTACTTATGAAAAAAAAATAATAGTTTAAATGAAGTTCAATTTTTTAATAAGTGAAAAATACAATGCTATTGGAGCAAAAGTCAGTGATATAAATAACAGAATTTTGGTATATTTTCACCCTGATACCTTAGATAATAGTCATTATTAAGAGTTAAAGCTCAATCTTCTTAGAGATCTATAAAAGTTAAAAATAACTTTTAAAGTTCATTTTAAGAAGATATTTAATGAAATTATCTAGATAAAGATAATTTTCATAAATATATTTTATGAAATAATGTTGTTATGAAACAATACTATTTTGTGGGGATAAATGTGAATAATGCCAATAGTGACATGTAGTACAGACAAATAAAAAAAGTGGTTTCAATAAATACAAAAGTACCAGAAACAAAAATAATCTATCTTCCATTCTCAAAAAAAAGTTTATTTTATAAAATCCTAATAAAGAGTATACTGTGTCTTTTCATAAGGAAACAAAATTCTTCAGATTTTACAAATGAACCAAGAAAAAGATATGTTATAATGATAAGTCAGAATGAAAGTTATAAGTACAATTAGGTCTAAAACATGCTTGTAGATAATGTTAATTTCACAGTTTAAGTACTAGTAAAAGAGTGAAATTAAATGGAATCAATATCAATCTGTAATAGTGTAGAATGATATAATGCTTTTAAAATTAAATTATATTTAATTATGCACATATCATAGTCATGATAAAAAAAAGTCATGCAACTTTCCCCAAATTTCCTAACTAACAACTTAGCAAGTGAAATGATCTTTAAACATATTCATTATGGTAAATTAACAAATACAAAGTTTATAGCTTACATGTCTTCTACATTTGGAGTCTTGTTAATTTTGCAAAGTTATTTATATATGGCCTAAAAGTATTACAGTATAAAAGGACATAGACTATTTAAAAGTATTACTAGGAGACCTTTCTAACTAAAGTTTACTCTCTATGTTGCATTAATAATTTAATTTTTAGTTGAAACCCTCTCTCAAACAAATGGTAACACAAGCAGTCTGTAGTATTCACTACAGTCAATATTCTCAATGCAATTCAAGAATATAGCATTTATAAAATATATAACCCATATAACCCAAGATTGAAATGCATGATGCTATATGAAAAAAATAGTTAAAAAATGCAACAAAAAACCTAAACCCAAAGTCCAAAATAACAAAATCCCCCAAATCAAAATATTCAATGATTTTTTTTTTGTATTTAAAATTGTAAAACGAGTTAAATGTGTATGAAGGCAAAAAAAAAAAACTACAATTTAGAAACATTAGTTGTAACTCATTTGACACCCATGGTCCCGCAGGGTCACAAATATGATCATGTTCTAAATACTGGAGTTAAGACAGTTCCAATGCTAAATATATATTCGAGATAGCATCTTAAATTCCAGAAGGTTGTCTTCTGCCCATTCCCACTCCAAAAATGGATTTTCATGCTGGGATATTATTTAAGAAATCCCTTACTACTGAATTTAAACAAAATTGTATCCACATGAGCTAAAGAAAGTGGAAAAATTAAAGCAATTATCCAGAATTTTTTTAAATTTAGTTAATAATCAAGAGAAAAGGACATTTTGATTTTCCTCCTAGTACTATAAAATTTAACTATGTACACTGGATTAGTCAACTCTGCTTTACTTTACTTCTGTAAATAGCTGTGTCTACACAGGACACAAATTCTAAAATTGACTAAATTCTGTTTTTTTTTCCAACTGCATTAAGTATTTTGTCACTGTTCTTCAGTCACATCCAACTCTTTGTGACTCCATTTAGGGTTTTCCTGGCAAAGATACTGGAATGTTTTGCCCTTTCCTTCTCCAGATGATTGTTACAGATGAAGACACAGAGGCAAATGAGGTCAAGTGACTTTACCATTACCAAGGTCATGCAACTAATAAGAGGTCACATTTCTCTTATGCCAGTTTAGTACTCTACTACAACAAATTGTCCCCACATTAAGCATACTTAGAGATAAACTGAACAACAAAAGGTAGCCAAAGAAAGTCAGTCTAGTCTAGCTAATATTATAAATGTCATCACAGCTTTTCCATACAAATTTGACAAGGACACTATACATTTTAGCCTTTTTCAGAATTTACATTTGATTCTTTAGTGAATTAAATATACATTAAACTTTTCTTGAGAACCATCACTGATGAAATGGTTCCTACTGAAAAGGCTGAAGTATTTTAGATTCCAAATGATGAACTATCAAAAAACCCAAAATATAAGGTCAGCTATCAAGAATGTGATTTTAAAAAAATGGCCACTTCCTTCATTTAGCAGGTTTTATGATACTTCAACTTTGTTATGCTAATTTATATATGATGCTAATAGATATGATATTGTAAACCGAGAATTAAAATTTCACTGCAGGGTCAAACAGATCAAGAAGATGTTTTATATATTGTGGGAAGCAGTTGAGTTAAAAGAAAAATTGTGTCATTAAATGAAGGGTAACATAAAACACTTGCAAATCCATATGTTAGATAAGTATCTAGTTTCAAGTTGGTTTCATTTCGATGGTGTCCTTTAGAGTGTTCTATAGGAAATACAACTTTTTGCTTATTGTTTTCTTCCCTCCCTCCAATTTGTTTTTTTTCTTTTGGCATAAAAGACATGCACACACACACATACATACACACACACACACATATACACATACACACAGAGAATAACAAAAACAACTTGATAAAAAATTTATTGGATTTCTTTCAGCATAAAATTAAAATATATTTAATTCTTGCATATTACAATTAAAATTGATATTTACTATTATAGACTGAGTTTGTTTTCCATTTTTATTATTCAGTAGGATTTAATTTAATTTTTATAATATTTTAATAAACATTCATCACTTGTACTGTCTACTTAAATGGGGCATGCTATCTTCCATTATTTATATAAAGGGCTAAAATTTATATCTTTATTAAAAGTTGTAAAATTAAATTTTTATACTGACACTGAGCAGGTCAATCTATGCTAATAAACTTAGACTTTCTTTAGAATGCCAAAAAACAAAACAAACAAACCAACAAACAAATCTTGAATGGGTCAATCTCTTGATTTTTGTAATTCATTGGTTCAGTGAAAAATTACTCAGCATTAAAAAAAAAAACCCTGTCAGTCATTCAAATTAGTGATAAAAGTCAATTTGTTATCCTTGTATATAAATTTTTTATGACACATCCTTATATTTTATTTAAATCTGGCCTTTACAGTTAAATCCTAAAATAAAATTACTTTTAATTTCCATTTTTATTTAAAAATTTAATATTAATATTTTTCAGTGGAGTTTTAACTACATTTCTTCATGTGGTCAAACCTTTCAAAAGAAGGGTGTCAATGTTTGAACTTCAATTTTTTTTAAATGACTAAAGTGTGAAGGAATAGTAGTTGCAAAAGCACACTAGAAGGACATATATTCAAAAATATCTTCTAGATGCATTTTGTTAATTAGGATTTCACTTGAGTTAAAAATCTATTCTTTCATACAAATGGCTCTAAGTTGGTCAAGTCTATTAATCCTTTATTTTATTAATCCTTATCTTTAATCCTTTAGTGTCAACTACTTTACTAAGATAATTTCCTAACATCTAAACAGTTGAGAGTATCTTGCAAAGGGGCTATTATATTAGAGATATTTCAAGAGAAAAGCTCATCAGGCCTTCATGATCCAATGTAGAGTCTCTAAAGATGCACTAATTTGGGATAACTGGAGAGCAACATAAAGATTCTGGCTACTATAGATTAGGGAGAAGGGTGTCCAAAAAACAGATGAGAAAGTAAACTTTACTTCCCTTGTGATTTTGCTTACTATTTTAGGAGGGATAACCTTGTGTGCCCCTAAAAATCATCTGTTCTGGTTTTGGCATAAATGAAATAAGAGGGACAGTTCTATAAAAGTCTTGGGGTTGTTTTTCTTGGGGCTTCTTTTTTGTATAATGAAGTAATTTTTAAGTTTGGTACTTCTTATCATTTCTTTGTATATCTCCTTTATTAGACTATTATTGAAGGAAGGAACTTTGTCTAGCATTTCCCAAAATTAATTTGTTTAGAGACTTTGAAACTTAAAATACTACATCAGAACCCATAAATACTATTTTAGGAAGTAGAGCCCACAAATAAGCCTGAAAAAAAAGGGGGTTGTGGCAATTTTAAAGCAGAACAAAGTAAGCCTATTTTTATACTAAAGAGTTGTTGTTGAACCTAATCTGCACTTTGAGACATACGAAATTTCATGTTTAATAGTTTAGAGAGAAGAATAATGCAAATGAAAATTTTTTCTGACACCCTCTCAAATTGCATGGAATCACACTTCTATTCCAAACTTCTTAATTTTCCAAATAAATAAAATTCAGGTCAGCCAGGTTAAGGGACTTATATAGGATCTCACAGCTTATTAATTGCATTTACATAAATTATAAACTAGAGCAACATAAAAGTTCACAAAGTTTGGCTGGAGAAAAACAAGTATTTGGGGGTAGAAAAATGTATATTTTTGAAGGCCATTCTAAATAAAAATAAAAATCATTATAAATACATTTCACTCAGAACAGTGGTTTCAACAAATTAAAAATGTAATGCTTTAAAAATGGATTCTGAAAAACACAATCAATGAAGAAAATGTCAGCCCATGGAATAAATCATGATCCCTAACTAAGAACATAAAGTTACTTACTTAACTTAACTTAAAGTTACTTAGTCCTCACATACACATACACAGGGCATAATAAAAATCTTGAAAAACCTCCCATTAATTATATAAAAATTTAATAGATTAATATTTTCCTCAAAATTATTTTTCACTCTTTCCTTCATAGTACAAGTATACTCAGGTCCACACTGGTAAGAAAAGGGTCAGAATTCAAGCAACAATTCAAACAGTTATTTCTTTTTCTACCCTGAGTATGTAATTCCAAATATCATGCTGTTTGACCCTGAACATTTCCCCTCTTTTTATGTTGCTGTAAAGCTGGGAAGACCAACTAAAGATTGATTGTAAGGTTTTGGCTAGAAACTTCTTTGTAAAACACTAAAACATATTCACTGAAACCAAAATTTTGAGCAAATATTTGTAGCACAAACCTGGTTCCAGATTTGAGAAATGAAATTTTAATTCCAAACAAATTATACAAATTCCATAAAAATAATGATGTTGTCATACAATTACAATTAATCCAAAGAAAAGGTGTTATTTTTAGCTTGATGCCAGAATAACTTTTCTTTAAAGCATAAGCTTAGTTTAAATGTCAATGGTAGAAAAGAGAATATTGAATTTAATGATTGTTTTTTTTACTATGTTCTTTGTTTCTTTGGTTATTTTATTATATACCAGAAATCATATTAAAAACCATTCATAACATAAAGATATGTTTTAATAGAATTGGTGAAATTTTATTATATGTCACTTGAACTTAAAATTACTAAAAAATTAGAAATTTAATGAAAATTATGAATTATTTCTTTTATAAAATCATATTAAAGTTATAATTTCAAGATATTAGAATAATAAAGCAGATAATATCAATACTAATTGATAGGTTTCCCCCCTTTTGACATTTTTTTTCATTGTTTATGTTGTTATAAAGGAAAATATTTAAAAGAAAAACACCTATCAAAGACTATGAGGACTCTAAATCAAACATAATTTTTTAAAAAAGTACTTACCGTTGCTGGGGAGGCCCGAGTTGTGTGTGTCACAGAATGGCCAGAATTTTCCATTGAATTGCCAATCAGATAGGTTCCTCCAGAGCTGCTAATGAGTTGTCCTCCTGTAACACCCATCTGAATCCCTCCAGTGCCCACCATACTATGAGATGAGACCACTGTAGTCACCTGTGCAGAACTTCCTTGGGTATCAAAATAATTCCCTCCAGTGTTTTGGCTATACATCTGGGTTTCTGTGTAAGGATAAGTTGTTGTTCGGCTTTGGAAAGAGAAAGAAAAACAAGGTATTTACTGTCTTGTTTACTATATTCTTTACTATCTTTATTGAGAATAGGCATATCCACACATTTATATGGATCTCTATCTCACTGTCTCTCTTTGTCTTCTGTCTTTATATCTTTTTAGCTTGACCTCTAGATAAAGGCTATTACTATGTTTTTTATTCTGACACATAATTTTTTAAAATTGCCATTGAGATAGGCATCTAGAGAAGGTACAAAGTCTAAATAAATCCTAGTCCCTGCTCTCACAGATCTTCGAGTCTAGTATGACAAAAACACATTTACAACCACAAGTTTTGTTTCTCTTCCCACTTAGAAACTACACTATATTTTAAATACAAAAATGGTACTAGGTCTCTAACCAAAACAAGTACTTTTAGCCTAATGAAGTCTAAAATTGGACATTCAATAATAAATGCATAAACATAATGTTTGAAATTCTGAAAACACCATCTATTTGTATATTATACAGATGTGTCCTTTTATCACCCAAAGAGAGAGTAAGTGATGGCTTGTACAGAAATTGTTACTGTATTGCCTGAAAGTGGGGAGAGGGAAAAGGAACTCCATATGTCTATCTTCTTTAGTGATAAGAATGAAGTGAGAATTTTAAGTATAACATATATCATACTTCTCATAAGTAATCCTTCTCTGGAAACGTTAAAAAAATCAGATAACATATTTTTCTTCCATTAAACAAAAGAATGTTTACTTTACAAGGCTTTTTAAAATTCATGGCTATCAAAAATGAAAAGTGGTACCATTTGTGATCATTTAATTATATTGAATCAAAGCATGGTTAATAGAAAGAACATTGGACAAATGATTAAAAATTGGTTCGAAGACTCAGACACACTACTCATTCAATTTTGGGCTTTCTGCAAGTTATTTTTATCTTTCTGGGCCTCAGTTTCCTTATCAAAAATATGAAAGGGTTGTCCTATGTATTTCTAAAATTTTTTGGTTCTACAATTTTATCATTTTATGCATAGTAAGGGTTAGACTATTTAGAGAAATACCAATGTATGGAAGAGATTATTCTTATTCTAATAAGCTACACAGGTATGAATCAAGTAAATAAGGAAAGTATTTAAGTTCTGGGACCTAACTAGTGCTCCTTAGGATTCAGATACTCTTATTAGTTTATAGAGAGAAGTTTGACTCCTGAATACCTCCTTCCTGTCCCCTAGATAAGGCTGGGCAATTTTCAGGAAATCAATTTTACAGTGACTTTTATTTAGGAATGAGCAATTTTGAATTTTTAAGATGTTGCAAATAGCAGGTACATAAACAGAAAGGGCTTTTAAACACTGGAATGGGTGATAGAAAGAGATGGCACAACCATCTATTACAAAGTGTTTTAAAAAAGAAATTCTCATTAAACTATTATGTATAGTCCTATCCAGAGCCAAAAGCATGGATTAGATGGCTCTCTCAGGTACTGTAAATATAGTTAAACTTGAATGCATGTTATAGTATTACAAAGCTCGGCCTAAACATTTAACATTCACCCTGGGCCACATCATGTACTTTTTTTGTTTCTATACTTTTGTTTTAGGTAAAGTTCCAAAACAAGCTTCTCTAGAACCAGAACTCTTCCCATATATTTCTATCAAGAGGGATCATTCCTTGTTTTGAACTCTTGTTTTCACACCTATTTTATGTAGTTACTTTCAGTCTCTTACATTCAGATACATTATAAATTTTTGTATTCTTATTCTATCTTGTCAGCTAGGTATTAATAAATTCCTTGGTGGGGAAGGAGGGGTTGAGAGAAGCAGGAAGGAAATATTCCATTTATCTACATTTCCAACAATATTTCACACATATTGAATGTGCTTGAAAAATGCTTGTTGAATCAAAGAATTTGCTAATGATTGTGAAATCCTGTATCAGCTAGCCCTTGATGATTATATTTCTTTTACATGTTATTTCTTATACAAAATTTTCTGCAGAAATGTTCAAATTATATGTTTTAAAAACAGTTGTTTTAGAGAATGACTCAGTTTCTGGCATTCTGAGTAGAAACTAACACTATTTTTGAACCTTACTGTAAGGAATAACAAAATATCTAAAATCTGTAACATTTCAAAGATTTGGCTTTGCTCATTTTAAGTTTCTCCTTTAATGGTTTACTTTAGGGGGAAAGCCTTTCTGTTCTACATCTACAGGAAAGAACCCATAGACTCGACATAATTTTCTCTCCACATCACTATTATTAGATTCCATGTAAACATTAGGATGCTCTAGGTCATGATGTCACTGGTTCTCTTTGAAATTCAGCTTTTGAGCTGTTTTTATCCCAACATGCTTTACCATATACCTTGGGGGGGTGGGATATCCTGATTTTGCTCAGAATACTTACTCATTATTATATGTTATTGACTTAATTTTAATTATATGATTTTAGGATTAAGACCATCTCTTATGAGCTCCCTCATCTTTTGTACCTTAGAACTTCTCAGCAACATTGCAGTTTTCTTCCTTCTGATAAAAGGGATTCCTCTTCTCCACTAAGGTGAATCCTTCTAACTATACCATTCTCTTCTACCTCTCCTCCATACTCAATCATTCCTTCTTCTTGCCCCCCCCCATTCCCAACTCTCTCTCATACCACTATTTGCTTACTGACATACTTAGAGATGTGTTAGGATAAGATTGGAGTTCCTGTTCTTAAAATAACAATACCCTTCCCTACATCTGTCTACCCCAATATAGTTATCAACTTCAACAAATCAAATGACTTTTTCTTAATTGTGATCTCCCTTGACTTTTCTACACTGTTGTGCTGTTGATTCTATCTTTCTTTTGAATGCAAACATTCCTTTCTTGGCTTTAGATTTGTAACTATTCCTGGGATCCTCAGATTTTTCTAATTACTCCTCTATAGAGTTAATCTTTTTGCCATCCTATAAGTTGGGTATTCCATATAGATCTTCTCTCAGTCTTCTTTCTTTTCTCTCTACAATCTTATCTTTAGTAATATAATTTACTCCCATGAATTGAACAATTACTACCATATAGAAGATTTCCAAATCTATGCTATTCTTGGTCTTTCTTCTGAATTCCATAAGTATATCTTCAATGAGGAAGACCCCCAGTTTTCCATACTCCACAGATTCAAAATTAGACTTATATTTCCACCCAAATTTGCTTATCATCGTAATTAATATCACTGTCAAGTAAAATACTAATTACACAGTTTCCATATTCAAAGGGCTTGATGTTATAGCCAACTCTTTCTACTCTCTCTCCTCTAATTTACTAAGCTCTGTCAATTCCACTTGCATATCATCCCTTGTATCCATCCAATTCTTGCTAGTTACTGATACTACACCAGGACAGGCTAGGTTGCCATCTAGTTGGCTTATAGTATTAGCTTCTTATCAGTTCTTCCCACCTCAATTTATCCCATTTTCCAATCTACCCTTCTACATTTTTTGCTAATCTTTTTTTATGCATAGATTTGGTCTTAAAAATCCCCTACACAAAAATATTCAGTAGTTTCCTATTGTCATCTAGCAAAAATTTGCCCGACATATAAGGCCCTCCATAATTTGATGGCACATGATCTCTTTAACTTTATGCTTCTCTAGGCATAAAGAAATTGCTAAAATAGATTATATTGGAGTTGTTTAAATTTCATGCCACATTTCTTCTAATTTGGAATTAATTTTGTTCTTTTCTCTTTTAAGTCAACAGTCTGATTTACACAGACAACTAGCTGATTCAGAAAAGAATCCCATGATGGTAAATAGTGATTTTTAGTCTATTAAGATATATTTAATTTCATTTTAAAATGCTACCTGACCTCCTTACCATGTTTAATGTATCCCAATTCTATTTAAAACCAATCTATCAAACTTCTTTAAATATTTCTCTAAGAACAACTTATGACCCATCTTTCCATTTAGCTGCAACTTACTTTTTATTTAGGATTATTTATAGTGAGAACATCAATATCTATATGTTCCTCCACTCATCGGTTACTGGACAAAAATCTCACATTTGAGAGTAGCAATAGCTGTTAATATTTATAGATAGTCTAAGAATTGTGATCTGCCATTGAGAAGAAGTGAGATGTGAGAGATTTTGCATTTTTCTTTGCTTTATGAGTTATAATGGCTAAAGAAATCATCTCATAGTGGTCAGGTTACTTGGTGATGGAAGTAAAGAACCTTACAACACTTAGACTGATCTATAGAAAACTTTTGTTAACACAACCATACAGTGGTATTCTTCACTTCAAATAAAATAAAACATCAAAAAAAACCCCTCAAAACTAATACTGTCATAGAATGCAGTATCCACACAGTATCCAGAATAAGTAAGTTGATGGTCTCTCTGTACTCTGTTTTTTTAAGACCACTTCTTTAGAATGATTTTGCAAGATCTTTCCCATTGAGGTTCCCCCTAAAGACCTATAAAATAATGGAAGAGAGTAATTCTTTCAGATGTGTATAACTCAGTTATTTTTAACTTCATGATTACTGATTCTTTTCAAGCAATTCTTTGGATTATGGGACAAATATCAAATGAGTTAGAAAATATAATTGTAATTTAAATAACTTTGTAGCTACTGCAATGACTAGCTGTATTTTACTCTATAGGTAAACATTTATTGAATGGATAATTAACTGAATACATATATGAACTTATAATTCATGAAACAATGTATCTCAAAAATTTAGCTTTAAACTATTTTCATGGACTTCTTTTCTCAAATATTGTATAGCAGTTTGGGCCATGTTTGGATATTCCTAGAAAGAATTTCACAAAAATTCAAGAGGAACACCACATTGGACAACCTTAAATAAGTTGCATGGATGTACGTGTGTATATGTATATGTATATGTTTCTCTTTCTATATACATATACACATACACATGATATATATGTGTATGTATGCATATATGTGTGTGTGTGTGTGTGTGTGTGTGTATATGTGTTTTAGCACTCTATTCATTAGGAACTCAAGAACTTTATTCAGCCTGTTATATATCTGCTATCCTTCTAAATGCTCCAAGGCAAATAGTGGATAATGACCAGTAAAAGGCATATTTGTTTTATGAAATACACTAAATAGGGAAACAAGACCTTTCCACTAAATCTTTTATTATAATCAATACCTAAACTGCATAAATTATTCATATAAAGAACAACCATAAAACTGGTTAAGATTACTAATGTAGTAATATACCCTAATTTAAATGAAAAAGATACAATTGTTTCTGCAATCTTTTACCTTAATTGCAACCACAGCAATATGGCGTGAGAAAAATAATCAAACAAATATTTATCAGAGCCTATTATGGTTAAAGGGCAATGTTTGATATTCTTGAAGGTATACTTTTTTGATAAGTTTGATGCTCGTTTTGACATTTTGGATCAAACATTCCATTATTTGATACTATTTCTCAAATAGAAAAGCTAAAGCATTTATTGAACTATCATTTTTTTACCCAGTGTAGATAAATATACATATGTGATCCTTCTGTTATATCTTCTATAAAAATGCATATATATTAAATGCAAGGGAAGAAAACAGTAACTAAACTCTTTCTCAATGTAGTAGTTACTGATTGAAATTTATTTCTACTCACAAAAAGTCAGGCAGTCATAGTTATGATTCCCTCAATAACCATAACTTGGCTCCCTTTACTCACATGTAGTACTTTTATTGCTGAATATGGTGATTATTCTCATGCCTTTATATATGTGTATATTTGGAGTGGGAATCATAACTTTAAATTTCTTGTCTTTAGCAGGTATAAATTCTCAGAGGTAACTTGCAACTCCTACTATTGCTTTTCATTTAATTCCTTAGTTCTTAAAAAAGGAAATAGAAAGAAAAAAACCATTAAAATTACATTTAACACATTTGTGAAGAGAAAAATATACTATTCTCGTAAACTATGGTGTACATGGGTGGCATAAAGAGTCTAAAGAAAATTGCATATGTACAGATAATTAGAAGAAGACTTTTGCTTTTAATCTGTCACCTAGGTTAGTATGGTATGAGGGGAGATATATATATATATATCTATATATATATCTATATATATATATCTATGTTCTTACAGCAGAAGGCTGGAATATAAGAATGGGCTTTAAATCCATGACATACATTTCAACAAAGTTGGATATAGCTTTGTCCTCAATAACAAAAGCATAACTAATATCCATTAGCCACCTTTGTGACTAGACAAGTTGCTAGGGGAAATAATGAAATTTAGAGAAGACATGGTTTCTGTCACTACAGAACTAACCATCTGGTAGAGTGAGAAAATACACCAGAATGAATAATGATAATGCACATTATGTGAGAAATATATATTTGAGAGGTATAAGACAAAGTGTTACTGTTAAGTTCTAACTTTGCAAAGTACATATTTGATTCAATATAATGAACATTGATTAAGCACCTACTATACATTATATTAGATACTGGTGATGACACAGAGATCAAACAAAATAAGATACTACTTTCATGGACTTTATGGTCTAGTAGAGAAATATAATCTAATTTAGGCCTTTCATTTTTGCTGATTTAGAAAATAGATTTTAGGTAAATTTTAATGTGGATCTATTGTAGATTATGAAGCAGAAAATTGTCATGAAGAAAGTAATGTTTAGGTAGTGATGATATATGGGGTGGATTGGGAAGGAGTGAAAATGAAGGCAAAGACACTAATTTGTAGACATAAGAGATAAATTAAGAGATCTCTACTGCCTCATTGAACTACCTTTAGATAGTGAAATTATCTATTCCTTTTTTATAGAGAAAAAAAATAGGTTGAAACAAAATTAAACAAGTTGCCTTAAGTTATTTATGTATCCAGTTAAGTGACAAAGTGAAGATTGCAACCTAGACCTTTGGACTCCAATGATATGACATAGTACCACCACAAATATTAGAGGAGTTTAGAGTCAGATATGTTGCACTTATTCTACACCCCTTGGATGGAGATAAATATTGCTTTTACACAAAGACATATGCAATTATTCATACTTTGGGTTAAATAGACAAGGTTAAATAACAGTCCCAACTACTTCATCTGGGACTATGGTAGACAGGAAATAGTTATGTAAAAAATACCCCTTTGGTCTGAAATGTTCTGTCAAGTAACTGCTTTAATGTTTTAGGAAATTATTTGGATATCAAAATAAGGTTATTATTATTACATAGCCAACTTTTTTTTCTGTCCTATGATCATTTTTACAAGTGATGTGATTGTTGCAAAGTCTATCCTGCCAACTTACACACAGCAGTTATATGAATTATTTGATCATGTCTTAATACCAAATAAAAACCATTTGCATATAATTTGTTGGTGAGTACATCAGAAAGAATAATTTGTTTCAAATTCTTTGGGACTTTAACTTAGGTACAGGAAATTGAAGTTACAGCAGTCTCCAAATTAGCTTTTACTCTCTTATCCCTACCTGTCTCAGTTGCTTTCCTTTTGAAACCAATTCCTATAGTATTTAATTACATGGTTACGTTGTTGCCCTTGCTTAGAATCTTCACCCCCCACCTCATTGTCTCTAACATTCTTCCCTAGCCAACAGTATTTTAAAGTTCAGTTTAAGTACTAACTTTAAGGAAAACTCTTCATACAGAATCTAAATAGCATCAATTTATCTCTTCTCTGAAATACAACTGCATTTTTTTTTGTTTATATCACCTACTTAGCCTTTTATAATGTATCCATCTTAGATATTTTTCCACACGGGATAATATTGGAAAGGGATTTTTGTGTCTTTCACTGCACTTTTTAGGAGCACTTTGCATGAATTAGAGCCAAGGAAAGGTGATGTAGCATTATGAGAGCTATACCTCTGACACTTGGTCAGAGATTTGGCTTTGGAAGGCTTATACACAAGGTCATGAAGGGGATGTGAGTTTGTGACTAATGTCAATGGAAGTTATTCCATTCTCTCAGGTGCTTCATACATAAAATGGAAATAATATTTGTGCTTCATTTTTCACAATGTTATGATAACCTAAGTGCATTGCAAATTGCTAAGTGCTACTTGTAAGGCTAAGCACTAGGCCAGGAAGGCCTGGCTTAAAATTTAGCCTCAGAAATTTACTAGCTGTATGACTTCAGGTTAAGTCACTTAATCCTGTTTGTCTCGGTTTCTCATCTATAAAATAGCTGGAGAAGGAAATGGCAAACCAGTCCAGTATCTTTGCCAAAAAAATTTCCCAAATGATCACAAAGGTTTGGACACAACTGAAGAACAACAATCAACAAAGCACAACAAAACAAAACAAAAAATACCATAAATGTCCTTGGAGGAATCAATTAGTCACTGCTGTCAAAAACACAAGTGGAGACAAATGTCTGAAAACATAGGTAGGCTAGATTTTGAACAGATATATAGTCCCTTACCAACACTACACTACACTACACATACAAACACATATATATAAGAGAGATAGATAGATGGATGCATAGATAGATAGTCACTTACAAGTGAAGCTTCATCAGCTTAGTAGGCCCTGCAAGAGTTTAAGATACACTAGCCTAATCCTCAAAAATTTAAGGCTACTTCTTCTATGCTATGTATCAGCTATAAATTTTAATGGAGGGCTTTTAAAGTAATTCCTAAATATATACAGAATACAAAGAAGGATGAGAATGAAAAAGTTAGTGGAAAACAGAATCTATATTTTAAAAGTTATTTCTTAGTTTAAAATATATCACTAAAAGTTCTCTACTCTTTCATTCCAGTACATACTTCAACTAGGTTATAGGGTTAAATGGGCCTTCTAATTTTTCAAAATACTTTCTAATTTACTTTACTATAATAAGCTCAAAAATCCTCGGAAGTGTAGGCAGGCAGTTTTCATCCTTATTTTGCAGGTAAGAAAATGTGTCAACATAGAACCTAAATTTCCAGTTCCAATTATAAATATTAAAATATCTTGATGAAAAACACAAAAATAATATATTTTTGTTTTCCTCTCCCAGAAATCCAATTTTAGTGTCATTATGAGGCATTGAAGCTATGCTAGATTCTCAAAGGTTATTCTAAAAGTCTATAACTTCTGTCATGTTCTATTAGTCTATACATTTTTTGAGTAAAGTCTTGATGATACCATTTGATGAACAGACCAATTAAGTATGAAGAGGCTCATATCTGGGATCATTAGCTGATAATTTTTTTGACTATAAAAACTCATGAAAAAAAATCATCCTAAATCCCATGTGTCTCTTTTTAAAAATTATTTCTATACTCAGAGGAGTGGAATGGTAGAAAAGAATGCCAATGATGTTGAGAAGCACACAGATTTAGAGACTCTATAAATAAAACTGTTGGTATTCTAAATGTGAAACCATTATCTAATGACCAACAAATTTACATCCTGTTCAAAGAACTTAACTACAACAATCTTGATATTCTTGCAATCAATAAAACCAAATGACAAAAGGAACTTGTAGCTAAATAGAAGGATGGCTCACTGATAAAAGCAAATGAATTTACTTTATTATTTATTCAACGGTAATAAGAAAACTCACTAGATATTTGGTTATCTCATCTTGAAGTAATGACTTATATGTAAAAGGGACATTATGAAGATAACTGGCATATATATCTATATATCAACATTTGTTATAGAAAAAGAAGAGTTAGACAAATTTTATGAAGAATTATGAAGATTTGTACATTCTAAATCAAATCAACATATTTTGATAGAGGTAGCTTTAAGACAAAAGTATACAGAAAAGGAGGCCAAAAATAATGTAGGAAAATATGATAAAGGTTCATGCCTAGAGCACAGATACTTTCCTCAACAAAAGAACCAGAATTATAGAACAATGCAAGGAACAATATATCATAAAAGTAAAACTGAGTTTGCCTGAAGCAAGAAATGATTTATTATTATCAAGAATCTGATGTCACAAATGGCTTATGTATATGATCAAACTATTGCCCAGAATCAAGATCAAATCCTAAATAAATTAAAAATCATCATTTTATATGAAATTATTTGTCAATTTATATGAAATTGACAAGTGGAAAAGCTAAGACAGTTTTTGACCTTAAGGAGTTCCCACTCTAAATGGAAACATAACAATCATAGGAGAATAGTTACCAGGGATAGTAAGTGAGTGAAGCTATACATTGTTAGTTATTCTCACAAGGTCTCTCTAAAAAACTTTGGAACTGATTGTAAGACATGGGAAACACTGGCACAGGACCATTCACAGCATGTGCTCATTAAAGAAGATGGTGTATTCTATGAGCAGAATTGCAGTAGCTCAAAAGAAACATGAAATGGGCAAATTTAGAAACATCTCCACTCCAAATGTTCCCATGGACTACTTATGCTGACTTGGGATAGAGCCTTCTCAGCATGATCATCTATAACTGGACACACTATATGTCTTGACACCAACATAGTGATATAATTTTGGTCTTCTTTAAGAATGAAAGACAACAAAAAACTGAACCAGTTACTTACTTAGTCAATAAACATTTATTAAATTCTTACTATGTGACAGGCATTTCACAAAGCACTAGGGATATAAAAACAAACCAACCCAGTCTTTGTCCTCAAAGAGCACATATTGTAATGCAAAAATAACATGTAAGTAACTAAATGTAAATATTCACAGTGGATTAAGGTAATTCTAAAAGGAAGAACACTACTGGAGGGATGTGGAAAAGTTTCCTGCAGAAAGTGACATTTAAACTGAATCCTGTTAAAGTGATCAGGGAAACAAAGAAATGGATGAGAAGGGGTAGAATAGTCCAGGTTTGGAGGATAGAGAGTAGAAAACCAAGGAGACAGAATATGGAATATTGTGTTTAAGGAACTGTGAGAACATCATTGTAGCTAAATCATACTGTGTGAGAAAGGGAGTAAATTTGAAGAAGGCTGGAAAGATGCAATGTGGTCAGTTTATCATAAATCTTAAATGACCAAGAGGACTTAATGTTTGATTTTGGAGGGAATAGAAAGCCATGAAATTTACTGAGAAGGTGATGATCAACTATGAAAGACTTGGTTCTTTTCAGCGGTTCAGTGTTTCAAGGAAATCCCAATAAACTCTGAATAGAAAATGCCATCTTCATCCAGAGATAGAATTACAGTGAATGAATGTAAATAAATACCTATGATGTTCACTTTTTTCTTTTTCCTCTTTTCTTCTCTCGTGGTTTTCCCCTTTTCTGATTTTTCCCTCCCAACATGATTCATGATCAGAGAAATGAAAATTAAGACAACTCTGAGATACCACTACATACCTCTCAAATTGGCTAAGATGACAGGAAAAGATAATGACAAATGTTGGAGGGGATATAGGAAAAATGAGACACTGATAACATTGTTGGTGGAGTTGTGAATATATCCAGCCATTCTGGAGAGTAATTTGGAACTATGCTCAAAAAGTTATCCAACTGTGCACACCCTTTGACCCAGCAGTGTTTCTACTGCGATTATATCCCAAAGAGATCTTAAAAGAGGAAAAGGGACCCACATGTGCAAAAATGTTTGTGGCAGCCCTTTTTGTAGTGGCAAGAAACTGGAAACTGTATGGATGCCCATCAATTGGAGAATGGCTGAATAAATTATGGTATATGAATGTTAGGGAACATTATTGTTCTGTAAGAAATGACCAGCAGGACAATTTCCAAAAGGCCTGGAGAGACTTACATGAACTGATGCTGAGTGAAATAAGCAGAACCAGGAGATCATTATACAGGGCAATAACAAGACTATACAATGATCAATTCTGATGGACGTGGCTCTCTTCAACAATGAGATGATTCAAATCAGTTCCACCTGTTCAGTAATGAACAAAGCCATCTACAAGGAAAGAGAAGACTGTGGCAACTGAGTGTGGACCACAACATAGCCTTCACATTCTCTCTGTTGTTGTTTGCTTGCATTTTGTTTTCTTTCTCATTTTCTTCCTTCTTGATCTGATTTTTCTTGTGAAGCAAAATAATTGTACATATATGTACACATATGTTGTATTTAACATATAATTTAAGATATTTAACATGATTATATGCCAGCTAGGGAAGGGGGTGGAGGGGAAGGAAGGGAACATTTGGAACAAAAGGTTTTGCAAGTGTCAATGTTGAAAAATTGCCCATGCATAATTTTGTAAATAAAAAGCTTTAATAAAAAAATGAAAAAATAAAAATAAAAAATTAATCTAGCTCTCTATATAAAACTAGAAAAATAATAAAAAGTAACAATAAATAGATAAATTGGTACATATAAGGGATATAGAGAACAGATGAAAGGTAATAGTTAAAAGTTTTGCTTATAATTTTTGTTGAACTTTTAAAATTTTATTTAAAAATCAAAATTGGACTTTAAAAAACAAATTTACTAAGAAGAAGGCTGTTGGAACACACGGGAGCTACTGGACAGTGGCTGTTGGAGATCCAACCCAGAGTGGATCTCCTCTTGTGAGAGGATGATACAAGGAAACTGAGAGGCAGTTGCTGTTCTCTGACCTCTCTGATTAAAAGGCTGTTGTGTTGTCTGACTTCTCTTCTCTTCCCTCTTCCTCCAATTTATCTCATGCCCAGTCCGCAACGCCTGTGTCAACAAAGGCTGCCTTGCAATTCCTTCAAATGTTATGATCCACAGCTGTGGAGCTCTCAGAAAATCGACCTGTCCCTTAACAGGAGGTTGACATGATCAGATCTACAGCTTTAGAAAAATCAGTGGCAGATGGAATAGAAGAAGGAGAATGACCAGTTAGATCTCTCAAGATAAAAGGACCATTTAGAAACCTATTGCAGTAGTTCATATGAGAGGTGATATGGAGTTGAATTAGAATTATTACAATAAGAATGGAGAGGAGGGATATAATTAATAGAATGGATGGATGTTTGTGTTGGAAAGGAGAAAGGCTACCACTTTATTTGATATCAGAGTGAAGAGACTGGAGGGAAATGTTTGAATGATTTGAGAAGAGAATGAATGAAAAAGCATTTTTAAGGCAAAGGAAGAAGAGAAAAAAGAGCATCTCTTATCAAACTGTCTCAGTTTTGTTACTGAAATGTGTGGCAAAATCCTGGGAGGAGAGAATGGAAGGAAGGAGTGAAATGAAAGGTGTGAGGAAAAAAATCATCAAATCTGGAGAAATGAGATTGTAAATCAATCAGAGAAATAGTATGCTTACCTATAATGAGGGCTCAGTTGAGATTATGTAATATAAATTTGTAGTAGGCCCAGTAAAAATACTTTTGATAAGGGGAGTAGATTTACATATTTCTTTCCAGAAGCAAGGACAGTGTTGATTTGACAGTCATTTTAGGACAGAAGAGTAGGTACTGACCTTTGGATAGCAACAATTACAGCTAGGGAGAAAGGAATAAAATAAAACATGGCTTTGTCTGTAGGCCTATTGAATCACCTACTTATCAAAAATGCTAGACCCAGTGCAGAAGTCTCAGAGATGAAGGATTGAAAATTGTGGGGCTTGATTTCTAATCTAGGCCAAAAGATAACTAGTGACCTATCAAGATATCTTCTATCAAATTTTGAGTTAGGTTTAAATAACTGATCCTTTACTTACTATTATAGGTATATAAATAACTGGAATGTAAGGTGCTGAGAATATTCTTTTGTGGACTATTCATTTTTTAAAAATCTTGATCAGACCAAAAAAACCTTAAATTCCAATAAGGAGTCTTGATGCATATATTAAGATAATTTGAGATCCCTTGATAGATGTCATTCCAGAATTAATCATTCAATGGATCTCTAATTATTGATGTCAAACATACAAGGAGATACTTGCTTCTCAAAAGTATTTTTGCCATCATGGAAAATGTCCTGCATGGAATCTAAATGGACATAAATATCTTCCCAATGCTTCTGTCATGGAAAGTTATTGTATTGATTTTATCAAGCTTCAGAATAATACAGGGCATTTTCAAAGCAATCCATGAGCACTCAAAAAAAAGTCCATGAGGAGAGAAGAGGGAAAATACATGGATGAAATAATTTTAAAAAGATAAATGTTTAGTGCTCACTTTGGCAGCCTACATACTAAAACTGAAATGATACAGAGAAGATTAGCATGACTCCTATGCAAGGATGACACACAAATTCATGAAGCATTTCATATTTTTTCATTGGATAATAGGACATAAAAGGAAGATGACAAATATTGGAGGAGATGTAGGAAAAATGATACATTAAAGCATTGTTGGTAGAATTGGGAAATAACCATTTTGCAGAGTACTTTGGAATTATACCCAAAGGGTTGTAATAACATGCAAACCCTTTGATCTAGCAAAACCTGTATTCCAAAAGAAATAAAAACAAAGAAGAAAAGTATTGGAATCTTTACAAATTGTTAAGTCATTAAGTTGATAGAGACAATAATTATCTAATTTAGCATGGTTCAGTATCATTGATCTGATCTTACAAGGAGATGTTTTGGGCCAGAACCTGAAACAAGGTACTAAGTAGAACTAATTGATACAATGCTTGTGTTCACACCTTTACTCATTGGAGTTCACACGTTTGGGAGATTTCAGGGTTTAATATGAGATATCCGAATTCACACCTCCCTTGACGCTCTTAGAAGCTCTTAGGGCCAGAGAGCACTATGGGAGAAAACTCATAATCCCACTCTCTGATATATAAAAAGAAAGCAGAGGCCTAGTCAAGAGAATTCAGCTGAATTAGATTGGAGAGGAGCAGGGAGATTGAGAGCCAGAAGCCCTTTCGCGGAGGCAAGATAGATTCAACTTGGTGCTGGCTTTGGAGGCTGAAGAAAGCAGAGGCGAAGCAAAGGACAAAGCTGCAAGAGCTCTTAGAACCAAGCAGAGAGAACTAACCGGGCTATTTTGGAAGGAGAAAATGCAGCTGGCTGCATTTTGGGTGATTATTACTCTTAACTGAAACTAAGGCTGCCTCCAGGAAAACTTCCCTGAGAAACCTGCTCTCCCCCAGAGAGAACTATTATTTTAAAAGAAGAAAATCACCACAGAAAATGACACACATACATATATATGAGTGTACACACACACACACACACACACACACACACATATATACACGCAAAAAATGTATACCAGTTCTTTTCTGGGGTAAAGAAAAATTATAAACTGAGGGGATGCCCATCAACTGGGCAATGGTTGGAATAAATTTGGTGATGTGATGTAAATATGATGAAATACTACTGTGCTATATAAGAAATGATGGACAGGATGCTTTCAGAAAAATCTGGAAAGATGAGCAGATGCAAAGTGAAATTACATATAAAAATAATAGCAATATTGTTATATGATTAGTTGTGAATGACATAACTATTCTTAACAATACAATAATCCAAGACAATTCTGAAAGAATTAAAATTAAAAATGCTATCCATACTTAGAGAAAGAACTAATGGTGTTTGAAAGCAGATCGAAGCATACTTAAAAAAAAAAAAAACCTTTAATTTTTCTAGAGGGTTTTTTTTTTTTTGGTCTGTTTTTTTAAACACATGACTATTAGGGAAATATTTTGCAAAATTACACATGTATAACCTATATTCGATTGCATTCTCAATCGTGGCATGGGGAAGGAGAGAAAGGGAGAAAATTTTGGAATTCAGAGTTTTAAAAAGTGAATGTGAAAAATTATTTTTACATGTAACTGGGAAAACACAAAATATGAAAAAAATGAAAAAGAAAAAAAGTCTATTGTTTATATAATTAGATAGAAAAGTAGTCCATGAGTTAGAATATTCAGTAAAGATAGTTATGAAAGATTCTAAAGGTGAATTAGACTCAGAACTGAAGTAAATGAATGGCCTGTATTATATCCGGAAAACTACAATCTTAATTTTAATTGCTGCTGACTTGCTTTTTCATCACCAAAACCCATCTTTTTAATGAAAATGGGTTTCCAGTGATGCTATGTGGTAATCAGTATCATACAAACTGAAGAGTTAAACTAAACCGAAGAGCTAACTAAAATTTCAAGTAATTAAAAAGGCAACCGAGAGGCTTATGATGTTCAGGAAGGCTTAATTAAATCTCCAATTGTTTTTCTTTCATTCTCAAAGAGGATCATGACAACAAGGAGGTGATACCATGATATGCAAGTGATTGAATTTAAGTGAGAAAGGCTGGGCAAGGTCTCCTGCCTCACTTTCCCTTCTAGAGCCATCTGGGTCCAGTGGCAAGATATAGATCAAGATGATTACTAACTATATTTAAGAATGGAAGTAATGAATATTAATCAAGAAAATGTATAATTAAAAAGGGGTGGCATGATCATGAATCACAAGAGTGAAATATGATAGATCCCCAAGTGCTCCCCTGTTCCCTAGGAAATGATAAAACCTCCCCAAAAAGTACTCCAGCACATGGGACAGATCCTCTTAAGAGGATCTGTGACAAAACATGGACAACAATTGCACAGGATAAGGAGATAAGAATATTTTGCTATCAGTACTAGTAGAGGGAACATTCATATCAATGAAATCAAGAATGTGGTAAATCACGAGGAAAACAAACCACATATTTAAGGTTACATGGGGCCATTCTGAACATGAATGCAACTGCATGTTTGAAAACTGTGGAATAAATTGATCTTAATATATAATTTTTTATTTCTTCTAACTGATAATAAAAATGTAGATAGATGATTTTCAGAAGAATTATTTAACTAAAATATTTTAAGTTCAAAAAACTGAACTATATGAGCTTTTATAAATATTCTATGGTTTTCAAAAGAATAATCTACTTAAATATAATTAACTTAAGTATAATGTGCAGTATAATCTTGGAAGCATATTTGTATTTATAATAGCATTTCTATTCTTTAAGAAGTGAAATTTAAGGCATTGATCATAATGTAGAAAACTCCGTTGAAATCACTGGCATTATAATAAGAGTTTGAGAAAAATACACATAAATTAGTGAAATGTATTTCTTTGAAATTGGTCTACTGGCTAAAATAAGCAACTTGATTTCAAAGTTCTAAATTTGATCAGGATCTAAGATCATAAAGTACTTATGTTGTGCCAATATTGTAAAAAGAATAAAATTCTATCTCTGATCCTATTGATAATAGCTATTGCACACAGGATAAAAACTACTAACAAACTTGACCTCCTTGGACCTCAGTTTCCTTGTCTATCAGATAAAGGAGATTGGATAACATGAATTTAAGATTCTTTGTAGCTTTAAAATTTTAACATTTTATATTATTCCACCAACATTTTGTCTCCATTTGCAAAGCGACAGCCAAAAGGATTCTTCCCAAATTGGAACAATCGTTTTGCATGCCTATTTGCAAAGAAACATATTTCTATACACAGATTTCACATATATGTAGTACACTAGGCTTTCTATAGATAATCACAGAAATAAATGAGGCAGTAGATTTGAAACAGTGAGTCTTATGGTTACTTAGATGTAAATAACAGAGTCATCATCATAAATGTTTTCTAACCATGTTTACAAAAGTCAATTCAACTGTAATTAGTGATACTACTTCATTATTTCCTCACAACTAAAGAATTTGAACAGTTCCTTTTCTCAAATGTCTTCACAGACTTTTGAAAGAAGAATGGAAAAGAAATAAATCTGTTGCACAGATATTGTCACCATTGTCATAATGACAAGGTAAAAATCATATAGAAATGGTTTCAGAATGCACTTCAAATTTATTTTTCTACAAATGACTTTGTTTGCAAACTTTATATCAATTATAGTTCAAATCTAACAATTAGAAGTAACGTAGAAATTTGTAATATACACTACTAGACGATATAATAATGGCATACTAAATTCTGGGAAATTTTTATACAAGTCAAATCACACCACAACAAATAAACCAATTTAAGCAAAAAAAAAAATCTTAAATGTGTTCTATGTTTCAGGCATTGTGTTGAATTAGAACAAAACCTAAACCACCTCTACATTCAAGTAGCTTACATCCTATTGGGGGGAACAACCATACCCATATATAGGAATGTGTGGGATTACATATATACAACAAAGTAATATGAGGATGTTATAATATAAGGCAATAGACACTGAAGAGATTAGAAAAGGTTTTATGTAGAAGATGCATTTGAGCAGTGTCTTAGAGGAAATTAGAGATTCAAAGAGTGAGAGGTGAAGTGGGATTATATAAAGTACAAACTAGTATAATGAGGCAGAAGAAAGAGATAGTGTGTCTTATACATAGTCTGCTACTGTAATACTCTCACAAAAAAGATGAGCAAAGAAGAAATTCAGTTTCCTACTCTTTTAGCAAAGAATTACCTTCTGCAAACACATTGAATAGTAGTATATTTTCAACTGTGATGTATACTCATTCAATTGATATGCGCTTACTGATTCAAATTTGTAAAACTGTTATGATGGCGTAATTGTCCATTTTAATAGGCAGAACAAGGTCAACACTGTCATAGCATCAATTTATAACAATTACACATTTTCCTAAGTGATGACACATTTCTGTGAATACTGTCATCACCTCTTGAATGAGATTCCATGCACTGCTGATGATATATATCACGGAGACTCCTACTGACATGAGCATTATTGAACTAGTATGAATTGAGCACCCACTGGTTGCACAGCACTTTGCTTGGAAATTCATAGCAGAGATCATATGCAGTTTCATATCCTCTAAAACATCAGCATCAAAAGGTATTTAATAGCATACAGAGGAGGAAATATGATTTAGTTTCTAGTTAGGGAATAGTCATTAGTTTGGCAATATTCCAGTGCTATGGATTAGAAAAATTTAGAATTCACTTTCCTAAGATAAAATCAAGGAAACAAAAATCCAAAATATAGAGGGTAAAATCAGAGTTGGGAGAAAAAATTAAATGTTCATAAATGCCACTATTATAATATTCAAAAAGTAAGCTAAAAATAAATGCAACAAACTCCATTTCCTTTATTTTATAATCTACTTAAACAGTAGAGAGGAAAACTCTCTGGACTAATTTTTATGCTCAAACTCATATCCTGACAGATATTTGTCACTAAGTGTAATTAACAACAGTGTGATATCCTATGTAGGAAAGTGATACTATTAACCCATATCAGTTAGTAGGGTACTTTGGATTGGCTGTCCAGTAATAGTGATGGATGTGAAGCCTGGAGTCTGTTTCATACTCAGCATTCACAAGATTTAGACTTACGTAGGACATAGAGTAGGTAGAAGTAATTTATTCTAGTCTTATTTTACAAATCAGCAAACTGAGGCCCAGAAAGGTAGTCACACTGGTAAGTTACAATTGGAAGAGTCAAGATTCAGACCCAGATTCTCTCATACTAGTACAATATTGCTTGTTATCATCTTAGTACCTTCCTGATTATTCATGCACACATTTGAGAGATGGCTAGTTAAGGTTATAATATATTATACAGCAGACTCAAAACATCTGGGTCAGATTAGGACTAAATTTATTTTATCTCTGGATTTACTAGCATGGTGTTCTCATCAAATGGATTAACCACAAAAATAAAGTAAGACATTTACTTTAAATACAATATTTCCTTTGACTAAGTCCTAAACTTTAAGCTTGATGAAATAGGCTTTATGCTCAGATCCCAGAGATGCTACATTAATATTTTGTGAGGTCCCCGCTATCACCACAGCAGATAAACTCTACAGAGAACTTTTCATATTCATTTAATTGGTCAGAATGGAAACAGCTGAATACCAAAAAAAGAATGTTTTCTTGATAAATTATAAAAACTATTAATTGCTAAGTGGGACAATAAAGTTTTTTCTTAATTACAGTTTTAACTTGGAAAGCCTCATTATACTTCAGGACAAACTATAGCAAGGCATTCTTTAAATCTGAAAGTTAACTCTCAAGTTGAACATGCTGGAGATATTGCTAAACAAATATCCTCAAAGAAGTCAATAGCAAAAACAAAAACAAAAACCAAAACCAAACCAAACAAAACAAAAGGTCTCATGTGCTCCAAAATATTTATAGCAATTTTTGTAGGAACAAAGAACTGGCAACAAAGTAGATGCTCATCAATCAAGAAATGGCTAAACAGATTGTGATTCAAGAATGTAATGGATTATCACTGCTGCTGCAAAAAATGGTGAATGTGACTGAATATAGAAATGCATGGAAATAACTTAAATGAACTGATGCAAAGTAAAGTATGCAGAATCAGGAGAAAAATATACACAATGCCCATAACAGTGTAAATGAAAAGAGTAACAATAAAGCAACTGAAACGGAATGTTGAAAGATTATAATGAGCTACTTTGGCCTAAAGAAGAAATACAAGAAAGTCTTTTTCCTACTTTTTTTTTTACACAAATGAGGGAAAATGGATGTGAAACACTACATACAATGTCAGATTTTTATAATGTACTGCTTAGTTTAGTTAAACTATTCTCCTTTCAAAATATCATTTTAAGGGATCATTCTCTAGAAAGGAGATCAAGGAAGATGATGCAGATTATGCAAAAACAAAATGTCAACAAAAATTTTATTTTGTAAAAGAATAGACTAGGGAAAAATAAAATCATACATGACCAAAAAGGTCAAAATGCTATATAAAATGTGAGGAAACAACATGCTAAGTATTCTTAATGTTTAGATGAAGTTTAAAATGTCTTATTTCTTATTAGAATGATGCAATAGAAAGTTATTTAGATTGAGTTTATATAGCAGACCATAATAGGTTCAAAGGATTTATGAGCTGGAAATAACATTAGAAATCATGCATTCCAATCTCCATGTTACAAATGAGAAAACTGTAGTACAGTTACTCTACCTCATTAGACAATAAGCTCATCATGAATAGGGAATCACTTATCGTTCATTGGATCTATTTCCCTTCAATACCTAGTACATTCCCTGGACTTAGTAAGTTTAATGAATACTTGATATGTGACCAATTGCTCAGGTTCACCACAAAGTAACAGAAGAGGATTTAGTATATCTATCTATCTATCTATCTATCTATCTATCTATCTATCTATCTATCATTACTACTATAAATGTAGTAATCTTTCCAGTATACCATACTACTCTCTGCTATTTTGTCTGTTCAAAACTTTCTCTTTTTATCTCAAGTCTCCAAAAAATTCTCACCAAAGGACTCTGTCTTACATTTTGCTGAGAAATCGCCAGATACTTTCTTTTCCTTTTTTCTGGTCTCAGAAAAAGAAAAGACCTGAAGCCAATTCCTCTGTTTGTATCTTGACTCCATCACTCTCTAGTCTGTACATAATTGTTTGCACAATGTCTCTTCTATTAGACTGTGAACTCCTTGAGAGAAAGGACTGTTTTTTGGCCTTTCTTTGTAGTCTCGGTAATGAACACAATGTCCAGCACATAGTAGGTATTTAATAAATGCTAACTGATTGACAATTGATTAACTAGTTTCCAAGAGTAAAAACTATTGCCCACATTTTATTTCCTCTGGGAAAGTGACACTTTCAATCATTCCCTCTCAGTACTAAATCTTTTATTTCTTTATCTACTAGCTCCTCCCCCTGCTACCTAATAAGAATGTATTTCGTTTAAAAAAAAATCTTGACTTAACTTTACCAATCTATCTGCTCAAGTAACATTTTATAACCACTGTACCTTTCTTAGACAAATAAGTCATATCTACTTGTTTCCATTTCTTTAAAACCCACTAATTCCTGAATCTCTTTGAATACCTTCGAACCCACCATTCATCAAATGTACTTTTTCTAAGATGACTAATATTCTTTTAAATTCTGAATCCAATGGCCATTTCTTCAGTTCATATCCTTCTTGATTTCTTTATAGTGTTTGATAATACTGGTCCCTTCTTTCTCCTTTAACTTGTTTCTTCCAACTTGGATATTTAAGACCCTGCTCTTGCTTCTCATAGTTGTCTAACCAATTCTTAGTATTTTTTGCTGAGTCATCATCTATCTCCCACCCCTGAATTGTAAATGTCCCTTAAGACACATCATCTTCTATTCTTTCTTTGCAGGCTTTCCCTTTTTATTGAGCTCATTAGAATCTATGGATTTAATTATAATCTCTAGATAGATAACTCCTGAATCTACACATTTAAACCTCATGTTTTTCCTGACCTCCAGTCCTGAATTCCCAATCAACTGTATGGCATTTCCTCCTTTATGATTCATATGTACATCAAATTCAACATTTCCAAAACAGAATTTATTATCTTTCTCCTCCTCCTAATCTCTGTTTGGCTTTTAAAGCCCTATTTTATAACCTCATCCCTTTCTCCTTTTCCAGCCTTACCTACACCTACTTTATGACCTAGTAACATTTGCCTCCTTGATACTTCTTGCATATACATCTAACTCCAAAAATTTTATCTAGGAAAATCTCATAGTTGTCTTCCATACTTAAAATGCTCTCCCTCCTCATCTCTGCCTACTAGTTTCCTTCCAGCCTCAGCTAAAACCCAACCTTCTAAGAAAAGCCTTTCCCAATCCTCCTTAATCTGAGTGACTTCTCCCTGATATTATTTCCAATTCATCCCATATCTATCCTGTTTATACATAATTGGTTTCACACTGTCTTCTTCACTAGATTGTGAGCCCCTAATGAGCAGGAAGTGTATTTTGCTTTTCGTTGTATCACTGGTACTTAGCACAATTTCTGACATATGGTTGGTGTATCACAAATACTAGTTTATTAAGTGATTGACCAAGTAATTGTTTTTTTCCTCCCACCTCACAGAGGTGCTTTCTAACCTCATTTCCAGCTTCTTCCCTCTTCCTTCCTCTCATGCTTCATACCATGATTCATATTTCACTGACAGAATAGGGAACACTCCCTCTGAGCTTCTTCTTTTTTCTTTCTCTTCATTTTAAAATACATTGATAGTATTTCCTATTCTAACTTGCTTAACTCTAAGGATGAAAAGGGGCTCTTTTCTTTACCAAGACAAATCCTTATGCATAACTGGTTGCACTCCAGTATTCTACATTAAATTGTGCCTAGAATTATCTTTCTTGGTCTCTAATCTTCAATTTCTCCTTATCTATTGTACCCTACCCTGCTGACCAAGTTCTTACCATTCTAAAAAATAGATTATATAATCCCCCTTGTCCTTGCTGTCAAATTCCTAGAAAAAACTATTCATACCCTTTCCTCAATCTTCATCTTCTCTACTCACTTTTTAAATCCTTTACAATTTGACTTTTGACCTCATCAATCAAATGAAACTGAATTCTCCTGTTATCAATATTCTCTTTAACAAGTTTTCATTGATTTCTTTTTTTTATATCACCTATATTTTTCTCAGTATTCTTCCCATTAGAGACCCAATATGTAACAAAGAATGTTTTTAAAAGAAAAAAAGAAAGAAAAAAACAATCAGTAAAACATCAATACATTGAAAAGAATAATGATCTCTAAACTGCCGAACCTGATGACTGTCTCAGTCCCAATCCTTCTCAGTTTCTCTGCGGCACTTGTTATTCTCTTTTCAGGATTTCATTTCATTATCTTTTCTTTTTCCTCTCCTAGCTAACTGTTCCTTCTAAGTCTCTTTTGTTAGTTCCAATTCCATATCATACCTCTAACTATGGAAGAAACTCAAGGTCCTGAGCTCTAGTCTTTTCTTTCTCTATTATTTTTCATATGGTAAGATGTATTGTGGATATTAATTTTCATGGGTTTAATGATTTCTATATGGATGATTCTCAAACACCTATATCTAACTAGTTTAAGCCCTTTTTCCCAAGATAGAGTTGTGCATCTCTCACTGCCTATTAAGATATTCAAATCAATCTCATCTCAGACTCAACAATCCCAAACTGAACTCATCATTTCCCCCATCCTCTTCCATCATCTTTCTAGTTACACAGAGTTGTAATCTTAGCATTATTCTTGATTTCTCATTATCTCTCATCTCAAATATCTAATTACAATAGCTTTCCTTGTTTTTCATTCATAACATTATAGTTCTCATTTCTGCAACTTTATATTGATGGTTTTCTGTGCAAGGGATATGATTGCACTCTGACTCTTAGAATCCCAGCTTTCCTTCAAGCCTTGGCTTAAACAAACTAATTCAAATAGAAACAAGATTACTTTCTCATACATAAGGATCCCTGAAGGTTTCATACTGTCTAAGTAAACCACTAGTCACATTATCTAATTCCTGTTGTATTATTTGGAGTGTGTTTTAAGTACTTTCCAATTATATTTTATTCTGGTTTGCAGTTTGAGATTTTTTGACATCTCTGATCTATATCAAGCTTTTTAGGTCCTTCAACCTGCTTGTGTTCTCCCTTTCAGTCCTCCTTTACCATATATTTATTTTCTATATCATTATTTATACATATACATATATAATCACACCAAGATATGTGTGCATATATATTCATTTATGGACTTTACTCCTTTACTAGGATTCTCCTTTACTAGGATGTGTGTGCATATATATTATTTATGGACTCTCCTTTACTAGGAGAATATAAGCTTCAGGGGGAGTGACTGTTTAACTTTTATTTTCTTTATTTCTAGTGTCTAGCACAAAGTGCTTAATGAATGCTTGCTGACTAATTGATAAGAAGCTCCCCCTCTCCTCCTGCCCCACCTCAACTTGACCCCTTCTCAGATTTCACCAGGATTTCTTTCTCCTCATCCCCCAATAGCCTTGCCAATAATTCCCTTTGATTTCCCCCCTTCTGCATGGATGATCTTTTTTCCCTCCATTCTTACTCTTGCTGGAAAGCCCAGTCCACCATTCCCAATACTTGTAGACCTGGGATCCTCTAAGCTACTAGTAGAGATGAGTAGGATATGGCCACTTCACTTAGATGAGAAAGGAATTGTCAATTAGAATTCTTCTAATAAGATGGAAGTTTCCTGGGCCTTAATAATTGCTCTTTAATACCTAAGAATAGTCATCTATTTTGATGATGCATTTTAAGAATCCCTGGGTCTTGTTATCTACTATATTGCTATGCTCTAAGAATTGGAGGACATTTCATTTACAACTGAACCCTCCTATTTGAAGAACAAGGAATGATTTATATTTCCATGTGTACACAAGACTTAGTATTATTCTTAGCTTTAAAATGCTCTTTCACTTATTTATTTAGGAATCACTTTAGTCACCCATAGCAAATTAGGTATCAAACTTGATTATTCATTCTCTTTTACAACCAATACCTGATGAATCACCCAGCTTCATCAATTCTATTACCCCATTTCTTGCTTCCATCTCCTTCTCTCCACATACCCATCCACTGCCCTTATTCAGGCCTTCATTATCTCTAGTATAGACGATAAATAATCCTCCTAATTTGTCTATCATTACCACAGATTAAAAAAAACTCAGATATTCCTGAAGTATAGGTTTGATCATCTCACTATCCTCACCAAGAAGTTTCAGTGACTCCCATTGACTCTAGGATAAAATACAAATGTCTATTTTGGGCATATGAATCTCTTTTTTACAAGCTGGATCCAACTTGTCTTTCTAGATTGATTTCACATTGGTGACATACATTAACTTCCCATAGGCTAACTTATTATATCCCTTAACTTCCAGGTTTTATACTTCTGCACAACCTATTCTCCATATCTGTTCTCCTTTCCTTAAAAGACTTAGGCCAAGTGCTTCCTCTTACCTAAGGCCCTTTTCTGATGCTTTCAGTTATTTGCTTTCCCTTTTCCCCAGTTATACCCCTAGGAATGGAAGCTTATTGAGGACAACTATTGTTTCAGTTTTTTCCTTTATAATCATCCTGCACCCAGAATAGTTCCTGGAAAACAATAGGTACTTCATAAGTGCTTTAGATACTTAGACCTTTTTTCCAACCACACTGATTCAAAAGGTTTCTGATTAATTTACTTACATTGCTCCATTTGTGTAGACTGTATCACTTCCTTCCACATATTGCACCTGAGCTGGGTAGACATGCTGTACCTGCTGCACAGTCTGTACTTGCTGTACCTGAAAAATAAATAGGAAGAACATTGTGCATTGTGGATATGAATGTATATTATTAGGTCTGTTCTAATGGTTGCTGAAAGATGCAATCATGTCATTAAAAATAAACCACTAGATAAGACAGTAATTTAAATTTAAGTTCTTAATTTTGGATAAGGGAGAGTGTTTACATTAAGGGTACATGAATTTTGTTACACATAAATGCACACACTTTAAAATGTTTGAGTTTATAATTTTGAAGGATTCGTGTTAATGACTTCAATTGAATAATTCTTTTAAAATGCTCATCTCTTCAATCAACTAAAAAAATCAGAATTTCAGATGTACATATAAAACTATATGATACATATGTACTGTTAACAGTACTTAGGAAAAAAGCATTCTTGCTGGTATGACTAATTGGTAAATAATATGAAAGTTTTTATTTCTGATGGTATTCACAGCTGTTAATCAGCATCAGCAGTGAAAAGAAATCACACAGAATGATCACACAAACCTATAATGATTTTAAATTATTGATTTTATAAATTAGAGTGTTATTTTTGACAGATGACCATGAAGTATCCACAGATAATCACAGTCCAATCTATGCTACCTTGACTACAATCTCCACGGGTACTGGATGATTAAGGGAAAACATTTAGTTAGCCACCATCTGAACTGTGAGCACTGTAAGTTATATTACAAGAGATAGTTTGATGAAAATAATATTAACCTCATAGAGTTATATAAAGGAAAACATGAAATGCTCTAACAATTCTCAGGTCCCACTTAGACTGCATAAACTATGCAAATTAAGTTAATTAGCATAAGAGCCCAATGGTACTGGCAAAGTTGAAAAAAATTGAAGGTTGTACAGATCATCATTAAACCAAAGACTTCTCTCCTTCACTGACAAGTATTTATGAGCCCACATAGAGTTTTACAGCACTTTCCTCAAAATTAACAGCTCCAGACTTTTAAGTAACAAAAACATTTTTGTACAAATGAAAAGAAACAAGATCACCAAAAGACTTTTTATATAAATCCTTTGCTATATTAGAAAAACATCGTCACATTGCATAAAGAATCAGACAAGACCAGACAATGAGTTATTGTTTGACTTCATACATATACGAAAATAAGCTTGTTGGAGGACATCTTTTTAAAATTTTTGTACTTATCTCTATTAAGTCAAATGGTTCTTGTAATCAATGAACAATTAGGACTGAGATCTAATAGATTTTATACCTCTCAGTAACAATTCCTCCATAGGTGGTGATAACATAGTCTGTCATACTGATATCATTTTAAAAATTTTCTATAAAGGGTATATCATATTGCTAACTATTGCTTTATTTCTTTAAAAAGTTATCTTTAAAGCTGTTGGAAGCTCTGTAGCTCAGATATCGATGTATTTTTCTTCAACATAAGGATTTCTTCCTCAATGAATACTAAATATGCTTTAGCTATAAAATGAAAACTTTTTTGCACAAAATTAATACCGTTAAAACAAGAAAAAAGTTAATGAAGAAAAACATCTTTGCAGGAATTTTCTCTGATAATGATATTATATAGAAGATACAGAAGGAACTAATATAAATATTTGAAAACAAAAGCCATTTTACAAAAGATAAGTAGTCAAATAACAAGTAGGAATTTTTTGGAAAAAAGTTCCATAAGCTGGCAATAACCTTAGAAAAATATTCCAAATCACTGATAACAAGAGAAATATAAATTAAAATATCCTCCATACTCAATAGATTGGCAAAGATTTCAAAAAAGAAAATTGACATTTATGAAAAAGGCTGTAGGCACACTAAGGTATTTTTCTGGATAGAAATTTGGAACCATCCCTCCCCTTCCCTCCAATCACTAACTTGGGTATATCCTTTGTTTCAGTGACAGTTTGCTAGACATATCATGTCCCTTCCCCACAGGATGAAATACAGAGGGAAAGGACTGACAAAAAAAATGTCTGTAGCAAAGGACTGAAAATAAAAGTGAGTGCATATCCATCAGTTGGGGAATAGCTGGACAAATTATTATTTGTTATCAGTATATGTTTGATTTATATAATTTTCTATATTTATAGACTTGGAATCATATAAATATTTCTTAGGCAAAAAGGGTCACAAGTGGAAAAAAATTTAAGAAGCCCTTTTTTAGTGTATAAAGAATTAGTCTCTGAGTTCAGAATGACATAAGTTCAAGTGTTGCTTGAACACCTCCTAGCCATTTGATCTTAAGCAAGTCACTTAACCTTTCAATGGCCTCAGACATTATCTTAAACTAAATTGCAAAGAAATTGTTGGACTGCACTGATAAATGAATTTTTTTCATTTGGGAGTCCTCTATATTCCAAAATCACAATATTTTTTGTGGGGAAGAAGTGTCTAAATTACTTGGCTGAGCACCTGAAATTCCCTCTTTCTTATTTAGTTCCATTTGAAGAGTCAGTGTGGTCACTTCACTCCAGTTAGGTCAGCCTTATTATTCCTCATATTTATAGCTTGTTTATTTTTTATTCTTGGTGTTCTATTCCTTCCTAAGGGTCCTTCTGCCTAAATATACCAGTATATATCCAATACTTTAGTCAGGGCCAGAGAATTACTTCCTTCAAATGTATTCTGTGATTGACTACCTGGGGTGGAACCAATAATCACATGAAAAAAAATACTCTCAATCATTATTGATTAGAGAAAAACAAATTGAAATAATTCTGATATATCACCTCACACCTATCAGATTGACTAACATGACAGAAAAGGAAAATGACAAATGCTAGAGGCAATGTGTAAAATTTGAGACACTAATGCACTAATCTTGGATCTGGGAAGAGAAGTACAAAGAAGAATTGGAACTATGCCATAGGGTTATACAATTTTGCATATATTTTGATCTAACAATACCAATACTGGGTCTATATCTCACAAAGATCAAAGAAAAGGGGGAAGAATCTATTTGTACCAAAAAAGTATTTATAGTATCTTGTTTGTGATGGGAAAGAATGGAAAAATGAGGGGATACTCATCAACTGAGGAATGTTTGAACAAGCTATGGTATATGATTATGATAGAATACTATTGTATTATAAGAAATGATCAGAATGGTATCAGAAAAACCTGGAAAGACTTAGATGAACTGATTCAAAATGAAGTAAGCAAAACGAGAAGAACATTGTACATAATAATAGCCCTATTATAAGAATGATCAACTGTGGAAGAGTTAACTACAAATAGCTAATAGTTATGAAGTAGTTAATGAAAACGGTATTGATATGTATTTATTTGGTATTGTTTTTCTGTAATGTCTCCAGAAAATCATTAACTATATGAACTTTGTAACAATGTTTTTCTTTTTATCATAAGTTAGCTTATTCCCTTTGCTTCAGTTCTATTTAAAAAAAACAACAACAATTTTGTTAAAAAGAGAAAAAAAGGGGGGCAACTAGGTGGTGCAGTAGATAGAGCACCTGCCCTGAAGTCAGGAGAACCTGAGTTCAAATCTGGCCTCAGACATAAAAAGACATAAAGACAATGTTGCAAAACAATTTCAAAGGACCCATGAGGAAATATGCTTTTCACCTTCAGAGAGAGAAATGATCTCTGAATCAGATTGATGAATACTTTTTAAATTCTCTTTTTCTTTTTCTAGTTTATCTGTGTTTTCTTTTGCAACATGGCTAGTATAGAAATATGTTTTGCATGACTGAATGTATAAATAATATTAAAGTGCTTGGCCTTCTCAAAGAAGAAGGCAGATAAAGAATTTGGAATTAATTTTTTTAAAATGATTGTTAAAATTTCTACATGCAATTGGAAAATACTTAATGATATAAATAAAAATATATTTTAAAAACTCTTATTTATTTTCCCATCTTAAAATGATCCCTCTTTTGCTTTAGTATTTACTCTGCTCATTAATGCACATTCTATTCCACTGCCATGAACATACTTCAATATTCTCCAGCAGTTTCATGTATATGAATTGAGCACAATTTTTCCCTGATCAACTACTAAAAAACAACATTTATTGTATTTGCAGTAAGTGCCGAAGATTGTCCATGTACTTAGGATTAAAAGAAAAAAAGTAAATCTCAGTTCCTTGTTCTCAAGGAGTTCACATTTTAATGGGAGAAACAACTATATACAACATGTGTAGTTACAGAATATAACCAGAATGATTAAAAATAATTTAGGGAAAGAGAACATTATTCCCCGTAGAAAGGGGCAACTGAGTTTTAAAGGAAATTAAGGGTTTCATTAGGCAGTGTGAAGAAGAATTTTCAGCCTGGATATAGCCAATATAAAGCTTTAGCAATGGAAGATGGGATATTATCTTAGAGGAACAAAATCCTATGCCAGGATAGATAGGTTGTAGAATCAGGAAGGAAAAAAGATAAGACTTTGAAAGGCTTTAAAAGCTGGAGAAATCAGTCTTAGAAGTAAATAGGAAGCCATTGGATGTTGTTGAGGCAAAGAATGAAATGGAAGACTTAAAGCATTACTACTTTACCATCATCTATTTAAGTACAAGATAGAGTAGGAAGGGAGGAAGACCCCCCCCCCAAAAAAAAAAAAAAGTACTTCAGCAATCCAAGTGAGCAATTCAGATCCTAAAGATCTGAATCAGACTAGTGGCCATGTGAATGGAGAGAAGGTTCCAGGAAGGTACAGGATACAATGTGAAAACAGAATCAGCAAGATTTATTAATGAATTGAATATATGAGGACAATACATAGAAGATAGGAGAAGATGACACTGAGATTGTGAATTTGAGAAAATAGAAGAATAATGGTGTCCTCAATGGAAATGGAGAAATTCAGATGAGTTCAGTTTCTGATATGATAAATTTGAGATGCCTCTAAGAAATACAGTTCAAAATATAAAATAGGTTGTAGGTAATGTGGTATTTAGGAAAGAGGCCAGAAAGGGATATACAGATATAGGAGTCATCTGCATTGATGTGATAACTGAATAACTGGGAGATTAGGAGATCACTAAATGAGAAAGTACAAAGGTAGAAGAGAAGAGGACCCATGATGGAGTCTTTGGGGACATCCACAGTTAGGGGACATAACAGGAATAATGATCCATCAAAGGAGAGCAATAAAGAATGATACTTAGGTAGAGAAATCAAAAGAGAGAACACTGTCATAAAAACCCAGAGAATAAAGAAGATACAATAAGTCAACAGAGTCAATGCTCCAGAGAAAACAAGAAGGATGAGGATTGAGAAGACCTTATTAGATATGAAATTTAAGAGATCACTGGTAACTTTGGGAAGAGTTGCTTCAGTTGAATGATGAAATTGGAAGCCATATTGCAGAGCACTTAGAAGAAAAAAAAAAAAACAGAAATCCATAGAAAGCAAGTATACTGGGTTTTTCTGAAAGGAATTTGACTGAAAAAAGGAGGAGAAATAAAGGATGACATTATAATTCCTTGAGGGATTGGACCAAATAGTGTAATTCACATTATATCTTATGTGAAAATCCCCACTGAACTTTCCCCAAGAGTTAGCTGAAAATATAATAGATAAATGGTTGCTGAAAAGAATAAAATAAACTCTGACAAGACACCTTGCTGCACTGACAAAATCTTAACTAAATCTCCATAGATTACCAATATATACTTCTGTCCTTCAAGCAGTGAGGTTTTGATCTGTACTGCATACATGAGACAATTTTTGAAGTATACTAGATGAAGAGAAAGTAGCATAGTTTGCCCAGGGAAGAACTATAATGAGAACAACACAAGGAATTTAAAGAACACATAACTTTCCTAAATCAGCCTAATTAGCAGGGCAAGGGAAACATGGAAATACAAAGATGGAAAATCTGATTAAAGAATATTTTCTAAAGAAATTTAGCTTTATTGTTATCAAGTACATATAGCTCTAGTAAGATTTAAAATAATAACTACTAAAGAGATGTCGTCTACTATGATTTCTTTGGAAGAGAGAGGAGAAAGGAGAGGGAGAGGGAGAGAGGGAAGGAAGGTAAGAAAGAGGAAGATTTGTTTTGTCTCCCCAAAATTATGCTTAATTTCCAGATGGAGATGATTCTTACTTTGTGTCCCCAAAGTTGCTGCAGCATGCATGAACACTCAATAATATACTCACTGAATGAATTAATTACAGCTTATAATTGTACACAAATAAGAGAATTTTTTTTTTTTAGCAGAGAAAGAGAAGTCATCTAAAGTGTTCATTATGCCTAGAGTGACTCTGGGTTTTATATTTGATGATAAACTCAACTCATTTTCCAAAATTACAAGTGTTGATTTGACTAGAAATCAAGTTTCCAATGTGCTTTTATGAATCAACAAAGGCCAATGGTGTAATTATAAAGCAACATTCCATTTTATTTCATCTGCACTTGCAGGCAAGTCATTTTGCTATGATTCAAAATTCTTCATATATCATTAGCTGATGTTCTCATGTTAATTATTCTTTGCTGCATATATATTCTAGACAAATATTTATTCCCTGATCATGTGATATAAAAGCCATTCTATATTTTGCTTATTTGTATATTAGCATCTTTAATGTTGAAGATGGCATTTCTAAAAAGCCTGGAGTAGTAGCACCATATAGCCACTTCACTACACATACCTACAACATCACCAGTTTGAACCTTTAAATCCCTATCTATGTCCTCTTTTTAAGGAAACTATTTCCTATAAACATAGAAACTATAAGCTATAGACCATTCATTTACTTTCAACTTCACTTAATCATTTAAGGAAAGTGCAATAACATGGTTAGATAAAATCTAATCTTCAAAATCTATTTTGATTATTAACATTAACTTTTCTATCAACCAAACTTTTTAGATTTGCAAACAAGTGAGAGAACTGAACAAGCTTAATTTTTCTTTTTTTTAAAACCTCTTCTTTCTCTGCTTGGAAATTTTTTAAAAAATGATGAAATACAAAAAGGAAAAAGCAGGAGAAGTACTTAGGAGATATGATTCTCTATCGTCTATGCAATTAACCACTCAAAGTAAAATAGGGCTACACATGTCAAGCGAAAATCCAACTTAATCTACTTTGCCTAAGGTCAGTCATTCAATGTATCAAAGATATTGTCAGAGAGAAAGTCTGTCCTTGGTAAGTCTCAGTTCTATTAGCTATCCATTTATATTCATTGCCAAATGAAAAGGGAGTTTCTATCCCATTAGAAATGTGTATAATAATATATTACCCAGGACCCTAGAATCTCAGATTTGGTATTGATCTCAGCAGGGAATCTAGTCCAATTTTTACCTTAACTAGATTTCTCCCTGTCTCTACCCCACCAACAATTTTCCTGATGAGTAATTATTACATACCTGATAACAAATTAATAAAACACTTGCTCTTGGCCTTACTAATATATATTTTAAAACAGTGGGAGCACTCCTAATTGCATTCAAAGCTAGTGTTAAAAACAATAGTGCTTGTTTTGTGTACGTTTAAGTAAATTCTTATTATTTATACAAGGAAAGCATAATAAATCAAATTATGTATTATAGTGAAACAACATTTCTACAGAGAGGATTCATATACTTAAAGAACTAATATATTCATCACATTATTTTGGATGTTTTTCAAGGGAAAATAACATGAATAACACATTTCAAAATAGAAATAATCTTTAATAGTAAATGGAATCATTTATAATTATTCAGCTAATTTCTCAGCTAAAAACAATTCTCTCCCCTTTGTGAAGATTTCTTTATTATGTAAAGACTTTTACTATCTATTTTTGTGGTATATAGAGTATTCTGATTAGTTGTTTGGTTGATACCAAGTGCTTATTTTTTTTAAAATTGCATTATTGAAAATTATCCAAAAATGTATCTGAGAGAATTTTAATGACTAAAAAGATTTAAGAGCTCTTTACAGCTTAATAGTATTATCGTAGGAGCATAGATTTAGAGGTAGAAGGGATTTTTAAGATGTCCAAACACTTGATAGATGAGAGATCTGGAGATTCTCAAGATAAAGAGATTTGTTCAAGGTCACAAAAGCATTAAGTGACAGGACTCGTATTGGAATCCAAGACTTCTGGGCAATAAAGCATCACTTTTTTTTTTTTTTTAAACTACAGTGTGTCCTTTATGCTTCTCTGGGCTAATGAAACTTATTACTTATCCTGATCTAATCAATAATATATAATATGGGCAATTGTATTTTTATAAGCTCAAAACTACAAATGAACAGCATTTAATAACAAAATAAATAACTCCTATTATTACTACAGGTTCTATGAAAAAATAACATTATTGTACATTGGGCAATTAGTTGCATAGGAACAATATTATAAATGATAAATGATAGCACAAGTAGAGTTTTGCAACTTTGAAGTGGGATCTGATTGTATCAGTGATATTATTGAAAAATGATGATGGGGCATTTATTATTAGTGATATATTATATTTATTATAGGATTACTAGCTCAAATGACATTTAAGTATCATATTCTGCAATGATCAACTATGAAAGACTTGGTTCTTCTAAGTGGTTAATGATTCAAAACAATCCCAATAGACTTTGGACAGAAAATGCCATCTATGGATGATTAAATGTAAATCAATGTATAATATGTTCAATTCTTTTTTGTTTTTTTTTTCCTCTCCATGGTTTTTCCCTTTTTGCTCTGATTTTCCTCTCCCAACATGATTCATAATCTGTATTAAAAAGAAATATTTTTTAAAAAATGTATAATATTCTACTAAATAATTTCTGGGGGTTAAAATACTAAAGCATTGGGCATTCTGGGCTAATACCTGGGAAGGACTAAGACATGAATACCTGATAACCCAAAACTCCAGAATATAACCAAGAAATTGAGAATTGGATTTATCTAGTAACAAACACAGGTTCTTACAGTGAATAACTATCAAGGTGATAGGAATTAGTTCAGGAAATAGTCTAAACTATATCAATTTAGATTATATTTCTTATCTTCTACACACAATGAGAATATAGCCTTTTTCTTTTTAACAGTAGTAATAGAATGTGTGATTATAGGATCTAGAGCAAATGGGGATTTTTACGAGATCATTCTAACCCAACAATGTCCATTTCTTAAAGAAGAAAGTGATGTATAGTGAGATGGAATATTGCTAGGGAAAGAGTTCTTGTATAATTAGATTAAGTATGATGTTAACCTTACTGTATGTGCCAGTCTATATATGCTCTTTTAGTCCTAAAATCCCATTACAACACTTTCAAAATGGTTGACTGTGAGTCTGAGAGGTAATTTTTTGAAGATGTTAGAATTAAGCTATCCAGTAATATGAGTATTAAATATAGAATTTAGTTTCAAAAGTACAGTAATCTAACTGAACCAATTAGATAGACTTCTGAAGTAAGTTGTGATGTTAATGAAGAAGTCATTAACAAAGTACCCACTATGAATAGTTTTACATTTCTACTTATGCTTTCAAAATGAAATGAAACACACAATCAAGATCATTATCCATGAATCCACTCATTAATTATCTAAATTTTCTTTAGTTGAATTAACTGGAAGAGATAATTTTAAAGGTGTATAGGTAATAAGAGCAAATTTTTAATTAAATTTGATTTATCGCCTACCTTTTAAAAATAACTCATTTTACTAATTGAGCTTGGGCAATGGGTCAAAATTTTTGTCTTAATAGGTTGGCAAATGTTCAATGGAAGGTGTACATGAGCAAGATATAAAAATCCAGTTTTATCTGGCTGATCTCAGAGGTATTAGCACCATGTGAATATGTTTTCAGGATATTCTCATCTGGAAAGAAAGGGTAGACAGGATTTATGCCTACCTCTTGTATACTGTTTAGGATTTTATCAAAAGTCTTTCCATTCGATTGCTTCCCTCATCCCATATACACTCAAGAATTTCCATCCCAACACTGTCATCTTTCCTACCCAAATTAAAAAATTTAAAGATCCTGGGGAAGTTAAAACGGTTTCTCTTTTTGCCTAACACAATATATAGTAGTTTTCCAGTAAAACATTCCATTTGTTGGAAGTATAGAATATCTGTCAACAAAGACAATATAAAAGCAGCAAATATTTTAAAGTTAGCGAAGTGCTTTGGTTTTGAAAAACTATATAGAATAAGAATAACCATACTGGAGCTGTCTTTTTATATATAAAACAATTTGAAGAAGAAATCAGAACCAATACATACTAATTATGGCCACATAAAGGAAAAATATAAATACAGAGGACTAAATAGATTACAAAAATTAAAAGACAGACACAGAGGAAATAATATAAAACCATTTTATGCCTCAAAATTTCCTTATTCAAAAGTAAATCATTATAAAGCATGTTTGTGTTTTTTAAATAAAAAGAATAAATTTTTAAATACTTATATTAATTGTGTCAAATGACAAACAATTTTGAATTGCCCATCTTGTTAGAAAGAAGTATTGTTATTTCTTTTTGGTCTTTATATTCATTAAAATATAATGTGTTATGAGATAGATAAAATACACTTTTTAATCTCATCTTTAATATACAGGAATGAAATTATTCTTGCTTTGACATCAATTTAGAGGAGTAAAAACAGAGTTATGGTTTTATTTGAATATCCAGTCAAAGTACAAAAATAGGAAAGATATCCTGAAAAGAACTTAATTGAGGGATTTGGGTGAGAACACTTAAAAGAAATCCAAATTAAAGCTACTTGGAGTAATTGAGATACAAGACCACTGAGTCATTTTAAAAGAGAATTCTGAAAACAAGAAATTAAGTTTGGAGATGGAAACTACAGAAAAATCAGATTAGAAAGAGAAAAAATAGACTAGAAAAGATGACATTTGATAATGATAAGGTATATATCTGTACAGATCACAGCTAATACATTAAGAAAAAAAGGAGTTTGGAGGGGGAAAAAGATGATTACAAGCAAACATATTTGAAATAAAGGTTATTGAAAAGTTTTTAATATTTTTTAAAATCTAGCTTTCAATATTAGTATGTAGTCACATTATCTCAAATGTCCATTTTCTAAGAAATTTAAATTGAGAAGCACAAGAAGCTTTCAATATTAGTATAGTCACATTATCTCAAATATCCATTTTCTAAGAAATTTAAATTGAATAGTACAAGTGATAGACCTGAAAATGAAATGAAATTCAGTCATGTAGCTTTGGCAAATGGTCTTAATAAAATTAAAAACAGAAAATTAATTTCTTTAAATTGATCTTTTGTCAAGTCTCCACAAGTTTTGTCACAGAAGAACTGGTTACTAATATAGTTACAAGCTTTATTCTCCCACATAAATAGAACAAGTAACCTATATATGATTTTGAAGGGTAATGACAAAATCCTCATGCCAAAAATAAATCTCCTAGTTCCTCAGTAGACATTAAACTTTTTAATGTAGGAACTGTGTCGTTTTTTGTCCTTCTATCTCTAGTTCTTAGTATAGTGCTTTGCAATCTGTAGGCAATCTGAACTTAGTAGGCTTGTTCAATTTGTGAAATTCTTAGTTTTGTTCAGCACAACAATTCATTTCAGCTAACCCTTAATTAGGCAAATACTTCCAATAGGAGTAAAGTATTATGTTCTTACTTAGTGAAAATGGGCTTTTTCTTTCAGAGATAGTTGTGATCAGAGAACTTAAGGGATGTTGTTTTGATAGGAAAATGCAGACTGAAAAAGAAGCATTTATTATTTCTGCCTTTCTGCATTTGATTTTGAGTTTTTTAATGCCTTATTACGTGGTCAGTGTTTGTGTAGGTATCATGTACTGCTGAGAAAAAATTGTATTCCTTTCTGTCTCTATTTAATTTTTCCAGAGGTCTATCATATTTAGATTTTCTATGATCCTATTAACCACCTTAGTTTCTTTTTTATTTTGTGGTTAGATTTGTCTGAATCTGAGAGGGGAAGTTTGAGGTCCCTCACTAATATAATTTTGCTATCTATTGCTTCTTGTAACTGGCTTAATCTATTCTCTGGGAATTTGTATGCTCTACCATCTGATGCATATACATTTACTACCATTACTATTTCATTTATGGTACCCTTTATCAAGATGTACTTTCCTTCCTTATCTCTTTCAACAACATCTATTTTTACTTTTGCTTCATCGGAGGTCAGAATTGCTACCCCTGCTTTTTTTACTTCAACTGAAGCATAATAAATTGTTCCAGTTTTTTACCTTCATTCTGTGTCTCTCTGTGTCAAATGTGTTTTGTGTAAACAACATATTGTAAAATTCTGTTTTTTAATTCACTCTGCTATTTGCTTCTGTTTTATGGGAGAGTTCATCCTATTCACATTCATAATTATGATTATCAGCTCTGTATTTCCCTCCATCCTATTTTCTCCCCTGCATACACTTTTGTTTTCTCTTTTCACCCTGTTCTCAGTAGTGTTTTTCTTTTATCCACCCCAGCCACTACTTTATCTTCTATCATCCCTCCCTTCTCCCCTTCTCTTACCTTTTTTTTCCTTAGGGTTTCTATCCTCCCTTCTATCCAGCCCCTCCCTTTTATTTCCTCTTTCTCCTCCTACTTTTTTATAGGGTTAGATAAATATCTATATCCAATCGAATGATTAAATTATTCCCTCTTACAGCAAAAACTTATGAGTTCACGTTTCAGACAATTCCCATCCCCTGCCTTCTTTCCCTCAATTTATAATGGGTCTTTTGTGTCTCTTCATATTATCTAAGTTGTCCCATTATACCTCTCCCTTTCATCTTCTTCCAATACAGTCCTTTTCCTACCATTTAATGTCTTTTTCTTTGATATCATCACATCAGTCTATATGTCCCATTCTGTCTGCTCCAGTGACAAACACAATTTTCAAGAATTACAGATATTGTTTTCTCTACCTAGGGTTGTAAACAGTTTAACCTTTAAATAAAATATATTTTTCTCCTATTTACCTTTCTATGCTTCTCTTGAGTCCTGTGTTTATAGATAAAATTTTCTGTTTAGTTCTGGTTTTATTGATAGAAATCATTGAAAGTCTCTTACACTTCATTGAAGTTCTATGGCCTCCCCTGAGGACAAAGCTCAGTCTCACTGGGTAGCTAACTCTTGGTAGTAACTCCAGGTCCTTTGCCTTCCAGAATATATTCCAGAATCTCCTGTCCTTTATAGTAGAAGCTGCCAGATCCCATGTAATCCTGAATGTTGCTCCTTGATATTTGAATTGTTTTTGTCTGGGAACTTGCAGTCATTTTTCTTTGAGATTGTAGTTCTGGAATTTCACAACAATGTTCCTTGTGGTTTTATTTGTGGAATCTCTTTCTGAAAGCAATTGATAAATTCTTTCATGAGTATTTCCTTCTCTGTTTCTAGAATATTGAGGCAGTTTTCCTTGATGACATCTTGAAGAATGCTATCCAGGGTTGTGTTTTGGTCATGGCCTTCAGGTAGACCAATAATTTTTAAATTGTCTCTTCTGGATCTATTTTCCAGGTTGGCTGTTTTTCTAATGAGATATTTCACATTTTCTTCCATTTTTTCATTCTTTTTAGTTTTTTTTTTTGACTGATTCTTCATCTCTCAACAAGTCATTAGCTTCCATTTACCTATTTCTAGTTTTTAATGGGTGATTTTCTTCAGTTAGCTTTTCTCTTTTTCCTTTTGGCTAGATCTATTTTTGAAAGTATTTTCTTCAGTGTTTTGTTTTGCATGTGACCAATTGTATTTTTTAAGGAATTCCTTTCCTTTTTCAATCTGTTGACTCTCTTTTGATTATGTCTCATTTCTTTTTTTTTTTCTTTTTTTCTTTTATCTTTCTTATTTGCCTTTTAAAGTCTTTATGAACACTTCCAAGAAGGCTCTTTGGGCTTGAGACCAATTCATATCATTCTTTGAGATTTCCTTAGTGAACATTTTGTCTTTCCTTTTTTAAAAACTTTTATGGTTAAGCTCTCCTCTCGGGGGGAGTTCCTGGAGATGCTTTCCCTGTTTCCTATGTTTCCTGTGCAGCATTTGGTTTTGAACACAGGGGCCTCTTGTGTTTGCAGAGGGGTAGAGGGTACAAGACTTTGCCTGTTCTTTTCAGAAAACAGCCTGGTTTTCCAGAGTTTGCCTTCTGAACTGGGACTAGAGGCTGTCACATTGATCTGATCTTTTATCTAGCTTACTAGGACTGAGGGTCTTAGTTGCTGATTTACTGTGATTAAGATCCTCTCACCAGCTTTCCCAGAATCTGCTTGAAGTGGGCTACATACTCTTTTCACCCCTATAAGACTGACTTTTCTTGAAGTTTTTCCAATCTATCTTGAACTGGACTTGAATCATTCTGATTTAATCATTCTGCTTGGTTTCATGTGTTTTTTTGAGGGAAACTGGGAGAGATTCAAGCAGTTTCCTAACTTCACTCTGCCATCTTGGCTCTACCTTGTACAAGATTTTATAATCTTAATATGGAAGATGACTGTGCTCCCAGGAGAAAGGTGCTACCAATAAAAAGTATAATCTCTTTTGAGGTATCCGCATTACTTTAGATGAAATTATTGTCCAAATAAGTAATCTCATTTCTTTATGAGATGCAAAGGATTTCTTGAAGATTCCACATTCACATAGCTGGTTGTGTCAATTATGAGAATTCCAATCATTAACCAAACAATTAGCCTAAACAATGATTCATATTCTTACTAACTATATGACTTTGGGCCACAGAATTTAGGTATTTTTACTTCACTTAAAGCTGCTTATCATAATTTCCTCAATTGTAAAATGCAGATAGTAATAATACATACCCTCATAGGGTTGTTGTGAGGATCAAATAAGATAAATGTGTTAAATGCTTAGTACAGTTCCTGACATTGTAGTTACTTAATGATAATTTCCTTTCCTCCTTAAAGTTCACTGTTAGTAGACCAAACACCAATTATGTACATTGATTCATATATATATGTAATAATTTATAAATTTATAAACTTGATGTTTACATGTATGTACATGATTATATACACACATATGTAAGCACCAAATGTATGTATACAATCATGCATATATATATTCATATATGCACATATAAACATAGTATAGGTATATAGTATATGGTAATAAAAATAGAATTCATCTTTGTTCCTATTACCTCCATAAATAACACATTTAACTCAGACTGTAATTGCTAAGTGAGTTTCAACATATTACATGCTTCAATAGCTATGTAAAATTTTTAAACCTTTTTATCTTTTTTTCTCCCAAAGAGAAGATGTTTGCTGTATTTCTTCCAGTGTCAATTCATTCAAATGTTGGAGTGAGTTTGATATAATTATGTAAGGACAAAAATGTACATTTATCTATCCTATACCTCAAATTTGGCTGTTTTGTTTGTTCTTGTTGTTACTAGAAATAGGTCATTTTAAAAAGTAGAGATAAAAACCACAGGTCATTTTAAAAATTAGAAATAAAAACAAAAGTACAAGTAATGTCAATGTATTGAAAACAAAATGACCAAATTCCTCTTTTAATTGGAAAAATAATAAATTAAGATTCTCTCTTTCCTTTAAAGCTTTAAAGGGGAAGGAAAATATAACTCTGGGAGGAAATATAACTCATTGCTATTGAAGATGCATTCCTAGAATATAAAAGATTCCTTTTTGAGTGAATAAAAAAGTAAAATCTGTAGTACTTTTCTTTTATTTAAAAAAAATAAATCATTTTGAATATTAAAAATATTTTCTGAAAATAACATAAAGCCAAACAATTTTAACACATACAAAATAATATATTCTGTTAAATTTTCTTGATTTGCACTACTAATTCCTTGTATTTAATTTTATATTGTATTTATATCAAGGCAAAGTACTTAAGATTAATTTACACATTTCCACTTACATAATTCTACAATATATTATTTCCTTATCTCTAAAATATAGGACAATAACTATCAAATAATTGATTTAGCTATATTATGATTTTGAGAACAATTTATAAAAGATTTATATATAGATAAACTTATTTAAATTACTATCCCAATTATCAAAAATGATGAACTGAATTTTTATATATGTAGTAATATAAAATTTATCATTTTGATAATAAATTATTCATCTGAAAACAGTAGTTGTAGAAATTATCTTCTACTCTTAATGTAAAGGAAGACACTTGGAGGAAGTGTAACAGAGAGCAGAAACAAAAAAGGGTGGGGGGAAAGTCTAAATAGTTGGAAAATGGTCAGATAAGAAAAGATAAAAAGAACCAAGGTCCCAACAGAAGGCTAGGGAGGAAATTGGAAGTAATACTATATGGATGGTGACCATCTGTTCCTCATTTCCAAATCCAACATTCTATCTTCCTTTTACCAGAAGTGATATCTATATATTCTAAAAATATTTCTGTAAGTTTCTAAAACCTATTTATCATGTGCTTTGACAATGTCTATCCATTCTTTTTTCCTTGTTAATCACTCTAAAGCTGCTGCAGGATGAAAAGACTTGTGTTTTGTTAGTATTATATAGATTTTTATTAGGATTCTTTCTAGTTTGGGGTATTGAAATAACAAGCAGAAAGAATTACTAAAACAATGTTAGATGATCTTTGAAAATTTATAGAGAATAGAAAAGATTTTTGCAGGGCTAGACAAGGGCAATGTCTTGGTTTTTTAAAAAAATGAGATACAAAAGAAATCTAAAATATATAGCAAGGTAAGTTTAACTTTTAATTCCTGACAAAATTCTAGAATGCATTATTGAAACGATAGTTTGTAAACATTTAGAAAAGAAAGTAGTGAATATTTAAAGTCAGTATAGCTTTAAGAGTAAGTCATGCCAGACTATCCTTGCATACTTTTCTAGACGGGGGAAAAAAAAACCAAAACCTTACAGATTAAGAATAATACTATAGATATACTTTGTATTAGTTTTGACAAAATTTCACATATTATAATATCATTTAATATGTATTATATTATTATTCATATCAAGATGGAGAGATAGAAGCAAAACCTAAGACAACTACATAGACTTGAAATAACCTGAATGATAGAGGAGTTATTTTTCTGAAAGCCCCAGCATGGGGGTTTAGGCTGGTGCTGTTTAACATCCAGGTGGGCAAGTTGAATAAAGGCAAAACATTACATTTACAGATGAAAAAAATCTGGGAAAAGTAATTAATATATTGAATTACCTGAATCTTTTGATACTACTGACTACTGCTTTGCCAGTGCTGTATTTCCAGAGACAACTGGTGATGAAATGTATAAAGCCCTGAGCCTCAAGACTTCCTGCCTCAAGCATTACCTCGGTGAACCTGGGCAAGTCATTTAACCTCTCTCTGCCTCAGTTTCCTTTGTTGTAAAATGAGGATAATAATAATGTCTACCTCCAAGGGTTGCAATAAGGATCAGATGTTTATAAAGCACTTGGCAGAGTGCCTAGCACATAATAGGTATTAAACATTTCTTTTCCTTTTTCCTTTCCTCTCCTTTCATTTTTTCTTCCTTCTTCCCTCCCTCCTTCCTTCCCTCTTTCCCTTCCTTCCTTCCTTTCTTCTCCCTCCCTCCTTTCCTTTCTTCCTTCCTCTCTCCCTCCCTCCCTCCTTCCCTCCCTTCCTTCCTTCCTTCTTTCTTTCTTCCTTCCTTCCTTCATTTCTTCCTTCCTTCCTTCCTTCCTCTCTTCCATAGATACTTTCTATCAACTATGACCCAGAGGAAGATACATATCCCAGTGCTATAGTTTCTGCTTGAAGAACTCTCGTCACAGGAAACTCACTACATAGTGGCAGATCATTCCATTTTAGATTAATTTTATTTATTAGAAAGTCTACAATTAAAGCAAAGCATTGTTTCACTTCAACTTCTATTTAATTCTTCTCTCTATAGTTGCTTAAAGCAGGTCTAATCCCTTCTTACACATAACACCCTTCAATTATACTCAGGCATAGCTTGATCAAGTTCTTCTAGTATTCTCTACCCCCATATTAAATATCAGAAGTTACTACAACTTAGTCATATCTGAAATGAATTCAAATCTGTTCATCATCTTGATCATTACCTTCATCTTCTACCCCCCCCCCCAACTTTTTGATCTAGGATTAAAGATATAAGCAATAGACTCATAGTAAGGGAAATGAGAAGGGTCTACATGATGGAAAGGGTATTACTTAAATATCTAGAAATGAAGGTCTGGGATAGTGGAGATATAGTTGATTATTGAATATAATTTAATCTCCTTCTACCCAAGCAACTATTGTTATTACCATACTTATTTCTAATCTTTTTTAACAAAATATGGTAATCATGCTCATATAACAAATTATATTTTTCAAGAATACACTGATATATCACTAATATGCTAATTCTGAAATCCCAGTCATGTAACAATTTTATTGATAAACCTTACTTACAACAAGCCCCTTAATTTTTTAAAATCAGGGATAAAAAGATAAATTTTGAATTCAGTGGATGTCACTGAATTATGGAAGTCACAGAACACAGATGAATGAATGCTTAAGGAAGTAAATGTGTTTTTGAAAAGTAGGAAGTCCCTTTTGTTAATTTTAGACATGATAAATGTGTCAGTTTGTTTTGCTGAACTGTTCCTTGTTATAAGGAAAACTTTTTGTGAGAAAAGGGGCTGCTGGAAACGGCACTGTTTAAAAAACCCCAGTAAATTAAAAAAAAAAAAAGAAAGTAGAAAAGAATGTCAATGTGAAGGGTGCCCAGCAAGGTACAGAAAGTGGTGTAAAAAGCAAGAATTCAAACAAAACAGAAATTGCCGAATCCTATGCTGCAATTCTGTGCTATGGACAGGAATTTTTGACTTGGCTTATTCTTTACAAAATCATTTTCTTTTAAGTTTAACTCTTCCCAGGTTGAAGGACTTTTGGTCCCTTTTCAAAATGGAATTTTCTGGAATGTACTAGTTGAAATACAAATGTCTCCTAGCTTTTGCAGCCCTTTAGTTAAATTTAAAATACTTATTTACACTACAGAGTTTTTCAGTAGTCCTCTCTGTGCTTTCTAACATAACATTTTTTTAATACCTTTTTATTTACAAGTTATATACATGGGTAATTTTACAGCATTGACAATCGCCAAACCTTTTGTTCCAATTTTTCCCCTCGTTCCCCCTATTCCCCTCCTCCAGATGGCACGTTGATTAATACATGTTAAACATGTCAAATAAAACATATGTATATATGTCCATACAGTTATTTTGCTGTACAAAAGAATTGGACTTTGAAATAGTGTACAATTAGCCTATGAAAGAAATAAAAAATTCAGGTGGACAAAAATAGAGGGATTGGGAATTCTATGTAGTGGTTCATAGTCATCTCCCAGAGTTCTTTCGCTGGGTATAGTTGGTTCAATTCATTACTGCTCTATTAGAACTAATTTGGTTCATCTAATTGCTGAAGATGACCACTTCTATCAGAATTGATCATCATATAGTATTGTTGTTGAAGTATATAATGATCTCCTGGTCCTGCTCATTTCACTCAGCATCAGTTCATGTAAGTTTCTCCAGGTCTTTCTGAAATCATCCTGTTGGTCATTTCTTACAGAACAAAAATATTCCATAATATTCATATACCATAATTTATTCAGCCATTCTCCAATTGATAGGCATCCACTCAGTTTCCAGTTTCTGGCCACTACAAAGAGGGCTGCCACAAACATTCTTGCACATACAGGTCTTTTACTCTTCTTTAAAATCTCTGTGGGATATAAGCCCAGTAGTACCACTGCTGGATTAAAGGGTATGCAGAGTTTGATAACTTTTTGAGCATAGTGCCAAATTGCTCTCCAGAATGGCTGGATATATTCACAATTCCACCAACAATGTATCAGTGTCCCTCTTTTCCCACATCCCTCCTACATTGCACATTATCTTTCCCTGTCATTCTAGCCAATCTGACAGGTGTGTAGTGGTATCTCAGAGTTGCCTTAATTTGCATTTCTCTGATTAATAATGACTTGGAGAATCTTGGAGCATCTTTTCATATGGTTAGAAATAGTTTCAATTTCTTCATCTGAGAATTGTCTGTTCATATCCTTTGACCATTTATCAATTGGAGAATGGCTTGATTTCTTATAAATTAGAGTCAATTCTCTATATATTTTGGAAATGAGGCCTTTATCAGAACCTTTGACTGTAAAAATGTTTTCCCAGTTTATTGCTTCCCTTCTAATCTTGTCTGCATTAGTTTTGTTTGTACAAAAACTTTTCAATTTCATATAATCAAAATTTTCTATTTTGTGATCAATAATGATCTCTAATTCTTCTTTGGTCATAAATTCCTTCCTCTTCCACAGGTCTGACAGGTAAACTACCCTATGTTCCTCTAATTTATTTATAATCTCATTCTTTATGCCTAGGTTATGAACCCATTTTGACCTTATCTTGGTGTACAGTGTTAAGTGTGGGTCAATACCTAGTTTCTGCCAAACTAGTTTTCAATTTTCCCAGCAATTTTTGTCAAAGAGTGAGTTCTTATCCTAAAATCTGGGGTCTTTGGGTTTGTCAAACACTAGATTACTAAAGTTATTGGCTGTTTTGTCCTTTGAACTTAACCTATTCCACTGATCAACTAGTCTATTTTGTAGCCAATACCAAATGGTTTTGGAAACTGCTGCTTTATAATATAATTTTAGATCTGGTACAGCTAGGCTACCTTCATTTGATTTTTTTTCATTAATTCCTTTGGAATATTGACCTTTTGTTTTTCCATATGAACTTTGTTGTTATTTTTTTCTAGATCATCAAAATAGTTTTTTGGGAGTCTGATTGGTATAGTGCTAAATAAATAGATTAGTTTAGGTAGTACTGTCATCTTTATTATATTTGCTTGCCCAATCCAAGAGCATTTAATATTTTTCCAGTTGGTTAGATCAGACTTAATTTGTGTGGAAAGTGTTTTGTAGTTTTGCTCATAAAGTTCCTGATTTTCCCTTGGCATATAGATTCCTAAATATTTTATACTATTGGTAGTTACTTTAAATAGAATTTCTCTTTGTAACTCCAACTGTTGGATTTTGTTAGTGATATATAAGAATGCTGATGATTTATGTGGATTTATTTTGTATCCTGAAACTTTGCTAAAGGTGTGGATTATTTCTAATAGTTTTTTCATAAAATTTCTGGGGTTCTCTAAGTATACCACCATATCAACAGCAAAGAGTGATAATTTGGTTTCCTTGTTACCTACTCTAATTCCTTTAATCTCGTTCTCAACTCTTATTGTCAAAGCTAGCATTTCTAACATAATACTGAATAATAATGGTAATAGTGGGGCAACCTTGTTTCACTTCTGATATTATTGGGAATGGTTCCAGTTTATCCCCATTACATATGATGTTTATTGGTGGTTTTAAATAGATGCTACTGATTATTTTAAGGAAAAGTCCCTTTATTCCTATACTCTCAAGTGTTTTTAATAGGAATGGATGTTGGATTTATCAAATGCTTTTTCTGCATCTATTGAGATGATCATATGATTTTTATTAGTTTGGTTATTAATATGGCCAATTATACAGATAGTTTTTCTAATATTGAACCAGCCCTGCATTCCTGGTATAAATCCTACCTGATCACAGTGTATTATCCTGGGGATGATTTTCTGTAATCTTTTTGCTAATATTTTATTTAAGATTTTAGCATCAATATTCATTGGGGAGATTGGTCTATAATTTTCTTTCTCTGTTTTCAACCTACCTGGTTTAGGTATCAGTACCATGTCTATGTCATAAAAGGAATTTGGTAGGACTCCTTCATTCCCTATTTTTTCAAATAGTTTATATAACATTGGAGTTAATTGTTCTTTAAATGTTTGGTAGAATTCACATGTAAATTCATATGCTCCTGGGGATTTTTTTTAGGGAGTTGATTAATAGCTTGTTTTATTTCTTTTTCTGAAATGGGACTATTTAAGCAATTTACTTCCTCCTCTGTTAATCTGGGAAGCCTATATTTTTGGAGGTAGTCATCCATTTCATTTAGGTTATCAAATTTATTGGCATTAAGTTGGGCAAAGTAACTCCTTATTATTGCTCTAATTTCCTCTTCATTGAGGGAAAGTTCTCCCTTTTCATTTTTAAGACTAATAATTTGGTTTTCTTCTCTCCTTTTTCTAATCAGATTTACCAAAGATTTGTCTATTTTATTGTTTTTTTCATAAAACCAACTCTTAGTTTTATTTATTAGTTCAATAGTTTTTTTTAACTTTCAATATCATTAATTTCTCCTTTTAATTTTAGAATTTCAAGTTTAATATTTGATTGGGGATTTTTAATTTGGTCTTTTTCTAGCTTTTTAAGTTTCAAGCCCAATTCATTGATATTCTCTTTCTATAATTTATTCAAGTAAGACTCTAAGGATCTAAAATTTCCCTGTATTACTGCTTTGACCGTATGCCACAAATTTTGGTATGATGTCTCATCATTGTTATTATCTTGAGTATCTATAATTTGCTGTTTTACTCAATCATTCTTTAAGATAAGATTATTTAGTTTCCAATTACTTTTTGGTCTATTTATCCCTAACTTTTTGTTGAATGTAGTTTTTATTGCATCATAATCTGAAAAGAAAGCATTTACTATTTCTACCTTCTTGCATTTAATTTTGAGGTTTTTATGTCCTAATATATGGCCAATTTTTATATAGGTTTCATGAACTGCTGAGAAGAAAGTATACTCCTGTCATTCAGTTTTCTCCAAAGATCCAAAGATCATCCAAAGACCTAATTTTTCTAATATTCTATTTACCTCTTTAATTTCTTTCTTATTTGTTTTGTGGTTTGATTTATCTAATTCTGAGAGTGCAAGATTGAGATCTCTTATTATTATAGTTTTGCTATCTATTTATTCTTGCAGCTCTCTTAACTTCTTCTTTAGGAAGTTAGACGCTAAACCACTTGGTGCATATATGTTTAGTATTGATAATGCTTCATTGTCTATGATACCCTTTAGCATTTTTCCTTTCTTATCTCTTTTAATTAGATCAATTTTTGCTTCTGCTTGATCTGAGATAAGGATGACACCCCTGCTTTTTGGATTTCACTTTACGTATAATAGAGTCTGCTCCAGCCTTTTGCTTTAACTCTGTATGTATTTCCCTGTTTTAAATGTGTTTCCTGTAAACAACATATTGTAGGATTCTGACTTTTGATCCAGTCTGCTAACTGCTTCTGCTTTATGGGAGAGTTCATCCCATTCCCATTTACAATTAAAATGACTAATTCTGTATTTCCTGCCATCTTATTATCCCCAGATTATGCTTTTCTTTTTCTTGTCCCTCTCCTCCCCCCAATTCTCTTTCCCAGCTTTAAACTTATGGGCCTCACTTGTGTCACACCACTCACCCTCTTTAGGATGCCTCCCTTCCCCCTTTGAATCTCTTCCCCCTTTCTTGTCCCCTTCCCTTATTACTCTTTCCCTTTTCCCTTTTCCTCTCCCCCTTTTAAATGAGGTTAGAGAAGTTTCTCTGTAAATCAACTATGTCAATTATTTCCTCTTTGAGCCAGCTCTGATGAGAGTAAGATTCACACAATATTCCTCACCCTCTCTAATTTCTCTCAGATTTAATAGGTTTCCTTTGTCTCTTCATGGAATATAGTTTCCCTCTTTTTATCTCCCCTTTCCCCTTTTTCTGACACTATCCCCTTTCCATTTCTACTTACCTTTTAAAATATTATATCAATAAAATCAAATTATACATATAGTCTTTATGTATATCCACAACAGAAATACAGTTCTCAAGAGTTCCTTTTACCTTTTTCTGCATCTTCTCTTGAGTCTTATGGTTGGAGATTAAATTTTTTGTTTAGATCTGTTTTTTTCCTTAGAAACAATTGGAATTTCTCTGTTTCATTAAACATTTTCTATGGAAAAAAATGCTCAGTTTAGCTAGGTAGCTTATTCTTGGCTGCAATCCAAGTTCTTTTTCCTTTTGGAACATCAGATTCCAGGCCCTTTGATCCTTTAATGTGGAGGCAGCCAGATCTTGGGTGATCCTTATTGTGGCATGTTGTTATTTGAATTGTTTTTTTCTGGCTGTTTGTAATATTTTTTCCTTAGACTGATAGTTCTGAAATTTGGCCACAATATTCCTTGGCATTTTTATTTTAGGGTCTTTTTCAGATGGTGTTCAATGAATTCTTTCAATGCCTATTTTACCTTCTGATTCTATTACATCTGGGCAGTTCTCTTTGATCATTTCCTGTAAAATAGTATGTAGGCTCTTTGTTTCATCATAATTTTCAGGAAGTCCAATAATCCTCAGATTATCTTTCCTAGATCTATTTTCCAGGTCTGTCATTTTTCCAAGTAGATATTTCATACTTTTTCCTAATTTTTAATTTTTTGGTTTTGCTTGACTGATTCTTGATGTCTCAATGATTCATTGATTTCTATTTGTTCAGTTCTGATTTTTAACGAGTTATTTTCTTCATTAGCTTTTTTAACTTCACTTTGTATATGTCCAATTGAGTTTTTAAATGAATTGTTTTGCTCTATGAAATTTTTTTTTCCATTTCACTGTTTTTGTTTTTTTTTTTTTTTTTTTTTTTAGTGAGTTATTTTCTTTTTCCAATTCACAAATCCTACTTTCTTGAGAATTCTTTATCTTTTCCAATTCACAAATTCTACTTTCCTGGGATTTTTTTTTACCTTTTCCAATTCACAAATTCTGTTTCCTTGTACTTCTTGGGAATTCTTTACCTTTTCCAATTCACATTTTAAGCAGTTGTTACTTTCTTGCATAGATTCTCTTTCCTTTCCTCATTTTTCTTCTAGCTCTCCTTTAAGATTTTTAATGGTCTCTTCTTGGAGAGCATTATGTGATGGGGGCCAGGTAACATTTCCCTTTGGGGTTTTGTCTGGAGACTGTTTGCTATTAGTCTCTTTGGGGTTGCAAACCTGCTCTCTTTCTGTACAGAAGCTATCAATAGTCCTTTTGATTTTTTTACTCATTTTTTTAAGGTCTGTGGGGGTCTTCTTTCAGGGCAAGGAGGTTACCAGCTTCCTCTGCAAAGCAGGACTCAGTATAAACAGGCTGCAAAGAGCAGCGAGGAATGGGAGTGCTCTGGGGAAGTTTCCCTCCCCCACCAGAAGTGATTCAGGCCTGGTTAGCACGGCTGAGCTGTGGAAGTGCTCAGTGAAGAACCCCACTGTGCAGATTAGTGACTGCACTTAGGCTATAGGCTGAGCAGTGAAAGTGTCAGTATCCCAGGCCAAAGTCCACCGGGGAGCAGCTGACCAGCAAATAGTTCTGCACAAACTAGAAGTGTGTCTGTCCCGGAAGCACAGTCTGCTGGGGAAGTTCTGTTGCCCCAGACTGAGTCCTCCACTGTGCAGATTAGAGACTGACCCAGGTTGCGCCCACTTACCGTGCAGATTTGTGACTTCCCCAAGAAAGTCTGTACTACAGAATGTGGCTGCAGAGCTGTGTTATGATCTGTGCTGAGTCCCTCACTTCCGGTTTTGGGTGGGTGTAGCCAGATCCTATTAATTTCTGGTGTTTTTTAGAGTATCCTTTGTTTTAGGCTTTAATTTTTCTGCCAGTTTACTGCTTTGTAATCAAGGCAGAGCAGTTAGACTATGGTAGAGTCATCTCTAGCCTCAGAGGTCACCCCCGGCCTTGGTCTGCTCCTGACGCTAGTCTCTCCCTGCCTGCGCTGGTCTGTTCCTGGCTCTTCAGGACAAACTTTTCCTGGTGATCTTCCAGATTATCTTTGGCTGGTAAGTTGTTGTGCTTCTAAACTTCGTGAGTTTTACCAGTCAGGTGCTATTTTTGAGGCTGAATTTAATAATTGGTCATGAGGGCAGAAGAAGAGCTTAGAAAGTTGTTTGTGCCTTCTCCGCCATCTTGGCTCCGCCCCTCTAACATAACATTAAATTACAGAATCACCTAATATGGAGTTAGTAGGGGTCTTAGCAGTCACATTATCTATCCTCCTAACAGAGGGCTAATTATTGCATCCAAATCCTTTTTCAATATGTTTGCTTCATGGGGAATTGTGTCAAACAGGACACAATTTCTCCAAATATTCCTTGTTAAGACAGATTCAGACTCTTCCCTATTCTAGTCATCTTCTCTATGAACATGATCTTCTTAGAATCCATCTTAAAATGTGGCCTTCAGCATTGAGCATTCCATTCCAGATATAATTTTATTGTTAAAAAAAAATTGATGACTCTGAGCATCATTGATCCTGGACTGACAGTAGAGTGCTAATTTGTATTGATAGTCAGCAGCAATGCCTTTAGATAAGATCTACCCAATAGTGATATTTCAAATTTTAGTTATCTTGATCCCTTGAAACTCCACCTTTATGTGGATGCTAAAAATTAGCAGCTCTGATTCTAAAAATGAATATGCTCTTCAAAAGCTGAAATCATTATCTTTTGTTTTTAAAAGTACTCTACAGAATTCATTTAAAAATGTAACCCCATCTCATAGTGTGTCAGCCATGGTCTTAATTATGGGAACACTGTCCCTTCAGGGAACCAAGCCAATAGCAATAGAGTCCCAAAGAAGAACAAAACATAGAAAAATGTCTTTGTTTCAGTTGATTATATGAGATAATAGTCCTAAATGAAAAGAATTCTATTCATTTGTATCAAGGCCAAGATAAAGCAGAAAAACAAACCTCTTGGCCCTGGACAGAAGGGAAAGATAAAAAAAAATAACCATCAGCACACAGTCTAGTGTTTAGCTCTCCAAACTGACCAGGAGTTCCATTTCTGGAGTCTCTTGTTCAATATGTTATTGATCTAGCTTTGATCCAATAGTATATGCTGGTTGTTCAATGTTTAACACACCATAGGCAATCAATAAATATTTAACAACTACCATCACTACAATCAAAGGAACTCTCAAAGGACTCTATTATTAACCAGCATGGCCTTTCTTTGACTGCAATGCTGTCCCCTGCAAGAAACAAAGCAAACAGATGTAGTATGCTGCCATGGAAAGAGATAATATTGTTGAAGTGGATATAATTCTTATTAATTAGAATTGAAAACATTTTGGGGGGATTTTAAGGTCCCTAACAACTATCTCAACTCATAAATATTAATATAAAATATGTGATTGCTAAGGATTGAAGGGTCAGTCTGTAAATAACCATGAAAAATAAAACTAGGGTCATTATTAATTTAAAGCTTATTATCACTGGTCTCTTGCCAAACTGATGTTATTTCAATAGGGTTTTTCACCTACACCAAATGTTATCTCCTCCCATTAAAGAAGGTCTATAATTATATAATGTAGGATTAAATGCTGAAAGAATCTTAGAACTCATCTGATAGAAGACAGCTTATTTTAAAATTCAGAAAACCAAAGTTTAAATACTTTTAGTGACTTGCCCAAGGAGGAAGTCTCTAACTCCACTACTTCACTGTTTCTGCAATGTTTTCCACCCAGCTACCAAGCTAACATTCACAAAACACATTTCTGACAATGTTACTCTTGTACCATGTCACATGTCAAAAAACATTAAGAAAATTATCCGAGACAGAACTATATATACTTTAATGCTCTTGAAACTTGCCTCATTTAAATATATTTTAAAACCTATGAGCTGGGGCATCTAGGTGACAATGGTTAGAGCACCAACCCTGAAATCAGGAGGACCTGAGCGCAAATCTGGTCTTCCTAACTGTGTGACCTTGGGCAAGTCATTTAACTCCAATTACCTCAGGGGGAAAAAAACAACTATGAGCTATAAACAAGATAAGAACTGGAAAAATGAACTCTTTCTGAAGGGCATACTTAAACATTAAATGATGTATGATTTCATGATGATAAATAAAATGTGTGAAAATCTTATGAAATCAGTGACAAGTAAAACAAAGACAAAAGAAGACAAATTACATATTGAACTTTTAATAGATAAAAAGTGATAAGGTTTATTGAACAAATATAACTATTTTTACTTTGCCTCAAAAAATTCGCACATTACTGAATAGTGAAAATAATTATTGCAATAGTGGAAAACTCTCTTTAATATGACTGTATTAATGCAATTTTACCATTGCTAAATACACATTGAACAATGCTTTATTCTTGTATTTTGAGCTATTGTTCTTCCTTGAAAAACCTTAAAATAACTAGCAAGAAGAAAGTAGCGATATTAATATGCTTGCTCTGTTAGATAGTCTAAATTATAGATATCGTATTCATAAGAACAGTTTGTTTATTCTGATTTTTATTTTACATATGATCCTTTTTATTGTTTTCTCATTGCATAACTACATTTCAGCCTTATTAATATTACTTCGCAAACTTGTTTTTTACTAGTAGTCTTTTGGAGGGGAAAAAAAAGAGAGAAGGTTGTGGTAAGATCACTTGAAATTGGAACAATTTGAATTTACATTTAATGTGAATTATAAGTCAAGAGATGGAAATAATTCTTGGTTTAAATTTTCTAAAGTCAATTTAAAAATTATTTCAAAGTGTTAGAATCCTTACAAAGTGTTAACTCACTGGAATTGATAGAAACAATGCTTATGTAATTGGTTCACACCTTTGGAGTTCACACTTTTGGAGAATTCACATATTAGAGCTCACATCTTTTAAGACAGTTTACTCATTAGAGGTCACATTTTAGAGTTCACACCTTTAGAGAGCTTATATAAGCTAGAAGCCTCCAGGACGAGGAAGAGACTTTGAGGGATGGAGAAAGCAGGATTCAGTTGAGAAGATTCAGAACCAAGATTCAGAGAGAGCTGGAGGTTGAAGCTGGCAGAGGCAAAAGACAAGCTGCAAGAGATCTTGGAACCAAGGAGGCAGTAGGCCTCTAAGAAAACTAACTGGATTAATTTGGAAGAGACAATAAAGGACTATACTTTAACTCCTGGCTGCATTGAGGTGATTATTACTCTGAACTGAAAATAAGGCTGCCTCAGAAGTCCCCTAAGAAACCTGCTCCACAGAGAACCATCATATTTTTGAGAAAAGAAAAACACTACATCAAAGCAATAAGGGAAACCTAGTTTACAAGTATGTTAAATATATCATTTCATAGGATGAGAACATTTCAGAGGAAGGGAATTCAGAAGTCGTCTCTTGTCAAAGTGTATCTGAATGAGAATCTTTGTAGAACAATTGACTTTTGCTTAAAGATCTCCATTGAGAGAGAGGGAAAACATAATTTTTTTAAAACTTTTGGAAAATTCTAAATATTGGGAAGTTTTTCCTTTTACTAAGAACAAATTTGTCTCTTTGTACCTTTTCCCCACTGTTTCACATTCTATCTCTAGGGATTAAACAGAATAAATCTACCTCTTCCATATCATATCTCTTTAAATTCTTGAAGATATTTCCATGTCCCTTACCTGCTTTTCTCTGGGTTAGACAGATCCAGTTTCTTTAAATAATATTGACAATAATGTCAATAAATAATAAAGGTATGGTATTCACCCTCCTCTGAATGCTCTCTAGCTTATTAATGTTGTTCCTAAAAATCTCAAAGCTAAACATGACAATGTATATGTAAATCTTAGTAAGAGATATGAGGAAGAAGGAAACAAGCATGTATTAAGTACCCTACTATGATCAAGTCTGGAGTAAAGTGCTTTACAAGTATTATCTCATATGATTCCCACAACTTTGGGAAGTAGATGCTATTACTATCCCAAGATTATAGTTGAGGAAACTGAAGACAAAGATTAAGTGATTTGTCTTGTAAGATTACACAACTAGTAAGTTTCTGAGGCTGGATATGAAATCAGGTCTTTTTGATTGTGGGTCGAAATCTCTATCTATTGTATATCATCTAACTGGCAAAGCAACTAAGGGTCATAAGGTTCAATAGTATCTTAGAAAGTGATCTTAGACTCAGAGACCATCTAGTTCAACCCCACCCCATCCCCATTACAGATGAAAAAATTGAGGCTCACCTAGTGCTATCATTTCCCTAATCCTGGTTGTTATTGTTTTTTTTTTTTTTTAATGTATTTTTTTTTTCCAAATCATAGGGAAAAAAGTGCTAAGCAGGATAGAACCAAGTACAGATTCCTGCAGACCTTTCTTCCAAGTTACATTGAACCACTAATGGTTACTCTTTGGTTTTGGTCATTTAATTATTTCTTAATCAATCCAACAGTTTTTGAGCTTACATTTTTCCATTAGTAAAAAGTAAAAGTGACAACATGAGAAAATTGTCATATGCTAAACATGTCTGCAATCTTTGTCACTGTCCTTGCCTAATCCCTCTTTCTAATTTTCTTATTTCTCTCAAAGACATCATTATCTTAGAAACCCAGGTGTGCAACCTTGGAATCTTCTTTACCTCTTCACTCTCTTTCACTCCCCATAGACACTGTGTATCCAAGTCTTACAGGTTCTTGCTTTGACTTTGCATACCACAATCCCCTTAATGTTCCTTATCACCTTTTGCCCGAGTTATTGGAATAGCTCCCTAATTCATTTCCCAATATTTAGCCTTTTTCCTGTCTAATCATTCTTCATAGTTACCAAAGGAGTAATTTTTAAAAGCATAAATCAGATAATGTCACTTCCCTTCACAAAAGGTTCCAATAGTTCTCTATTTTCCTATAGAATAAAATACCAAAGTCTCTTTTTGGCCTTTAAAAACCTTTCCAATCTTTTACAATCTATCATTCCAGGGTGATTGCACATTACCCTGCCCTTCATGCATACTCAGTTAGAGCAAAACTGGCTGATTTGTTTTCAGTAAACTATATTTTATCTCTCACCTTTGTGTCTTTGCATAGGTTCTCCCCCTTTCTTGAAATGCTTTCCCCTCCTTACCTCCTCTTCTTGGAATACTTCATTACCTTCAAAGCTCAGCTCAAATGCCACATCTTAAAAAGGTGTTTCCTGCTTTCCCCAAGTATGACTATTTCCAACCCTCCTCATTTAATTACTTTGCTTTTGTCTTGAATATATTTCTAAAAAAAATTTTTTTTACCTGTAAACGTGTTTTTCCCACATTCAGTAGAACATAATCTCCTGATATTGAAGGCATGGACATCTTGTTTTTGTTTTTATATACCTCAAGCCTAGCACTATGCCCAACTCATAGTAGGCTCATTCAAAAAAAAAATGCTTAATGACTCAATGAAATGCTTTGCTAAAAATCCAAGTAAAACTACATCTAAGGATACTTCTCATTTGAAAGTATAATTTTGACCCTGTCAAAAAAGGAAATGAGATTAGTCTTGTGTAATATGGTTCTGATCTAAGTCATTTGATTCTTTGTGATCACTATGTTCTTTTTACAGATGCTCATTGATTATTCCTTTAAAAATATTTTTAAAATTTTGCCAGAAATTAAAATCAAGCTCACTAGCTAATAAGCTTTGCATACTTTATTCCATTCCTCTGTTTTTTGGGGAAAATTGCAACAAATTGTATATTCTTCAGCACTGTAACAACTGTCTCATTTTCTATATCTTTCAAAGATCACTGAGAGTAGCTTAGCAAATCCAAACATGAGTTCTTTCAGTGTCCTCAGATGTAGCTCATCAAGGCCTGGTCAACAGATGTCATTAAGGACAAGGCTCTTATTACTATATCTCCCTACTTATCTTGGATATTAATTACTTATTATCCATTTTGTACTTTCATTTTTAAACTTCTTAGCAGGAAAAAAAAAGAAGAAAAATAAGGAACGAATAGTTTATGACATTTTAACAGAGGTAAAAAATTGAGCTATAGCAGTAAGATAGGGAAAAAATTGAGGGAATAAGGACAAGCAAAGAGGAAACAAAATTATCATATATCATGGTATACCTAGAAAAATAAAGAATCAAACAAATATTAATTGAAGCAATTAATGAATTCTACAAAATTGCAGGATATAAAATATCAATATTTTTGCATATTACCAACAAAACCCATTAGGGATAGAAAGAGAAATTCTATGCAAAGTAATACCTAGGATTCTTTCTACCAAGATCTACACAGGAAGTTTATGAATGCTTTTATAGAAATATACACCCGGAAAAAATAATTATGCAAATGGGTTGTCCCAATATTAAAAATTAAAATAATACCCATAGACTATCTCAATATTAAAAATGAAAATACTACCCCCTAAGTTGATTTACTTATTTAGTACCATGCTGATAAAAATGCAAATCCATTCTTACTAATGAGAAAATACACCCTGGCCTTCACTTAAGAACTTTTCTTCATCAGGCAATGCAGGGAACAGAAGAGTTTATACTAAAATGAAGGTTTCGGGAAGCATCTAAAACTATCCTAAGACTTCAGGAAAATCTCAAACAAAGTGGTCTCTGAGAAGTATTTTTTAGTCCTGATCCTTCAGCATAACTTTGGTTCTGATCCCTAAAACTTCCCGAGGAGTTTGATAGAGAAATAAGTCTTCCATTTTTCTTGGCACAGGTACCTGACATAAATGTGCAAATAGTCAGAAACTGACCTACTGAAAATGACAGAAGTGAACAGTGTTTCTCTTTAGTAAGCTCTTCCTCCCTTGGGCTATACCTAGAGGTTCTCTTATATAAGAGACTTATAGAGTATCTCATTTTACACAGGAAAGAAATGAGGCCAAGGAAGATTGAATGACTTGCTTAAAACTTAAATTTAACCTATCTCCTGACACCAAAAGTTTCTAACTGCCCTTTCCATGATGTTACACTGCCATCCCCTCATCCTTAACAGCTCAATGTCCTCATGCAGTCCTATGCAGAAATATGCTCTCTAGCACGGCTGTCCATCTGGCTCTTTCATCTCTAAACCATCTTCCCTCATTTCCTGACCCTCCATTTACCTAGCTTATCTTGATTTTTTTTTATATTAGGTTCTTTAAACCTAATAAAATTAATCACTACTAATACATAAGTTATATATTATATCCTGGTGATCAGGCAGGTGACCTTACCATTAGAGTTAAATTCTTGGTCTAATTATAAGCCAAGATAGCTGACCCATTTGTAGTAGTTTTAGTCACCTGGATTTGAGAGTAAATAGTATTTCAGCATACCGCTTTCTTAAAGGTTTCTGGGCATTCAGGATTCCAAAACACTTTTAATAGCAATGTCAATGGACAATATTGAATACGCCAATAGAAAGTCCCTTCAGGTTTCTGAGTAGAGTAATGATACAATAAACATGGTGTCACCCTGGTATGAAAAATCAGAGGGGACATAGAAACAAATAAATTTCAAGTCAATTCCAGGATAATCCGAATAAATGCAAAGAATCATTTGTAGAGAGCAGCATGATCATTCTGAAATCCAATAGAAGTTACTGACAATTTCTTGTAGTTTTGAAACTATTACCCTATGACTTGACAATTCAAAGTGACGACTGTACATTAGCAATAATAGATATGGCATAAGCCCATGAGACACAAATAGACAGTTAATTTGTGATAGACATTTTACATCTACATGGGTACCTTTTGAAGGCACTAAGGTGATTAAAATATGTTACTAGGGAAAAAAGGAGAGCAAAATACAGTAGGAAAAATTTTTCAAAATTAAGACTGAAAAATTGCATAAAAAGCTAATCTAGAAAAAGTTCATATTAGCAGCATATGTGAAATATAATAGAGAAGAGTCCTTTATTTTAATGAGAAACTATAGATGAGAATGGAACTGTACTAGGAAAAACTGTGTTTCATATCCCTTTTCCTCCATTAAGATTGTCTCTAACCAGGCATCATAACTTGCAAAAAGAGGGAGCTTTATCTAAATCTATGTGGTGGATCAAATTTAGATAGTGCTCCTGTCATCTATTTGTTCTCAAATATATTATAGTATAAGGTGTCAAATTCAAATGGTAACAGGGGCCACTAAACCATATATAAGTATCCCTATACATTCACATATTGACTTAGAAAATCACATATTAACATAAATCTATATACTGTTGTATTTTTATTTATTTTGTTAAATATTTTCCAATCTCATTAAAATCTAGTTTCAAAGACTAAACTATGTTTGTGTAGGGCATGTGTTTGACACATCTAATATACTAAATTAAGTTGAAATTCCAACTCTAACACTTAATAGTTGTATGATCATGGGCAAATCGACTGACCTTTCTGAGTGATGTTTTCTTTATCTACAAATTAGACATAATGATACCAATAAATAACTAGATCATTGGGTTGTTAGAGGCTCAAATGAGATAATACATGCTATCCTTATGGAAACTGTAAAGTCAGTTATTAACACTCTTCCTCCACTTCATCTTTTGTTTCTTAAGTCAGGTGCCTACTACACTTATTTTGGTAGATAAGCACAGTCATTCCATACTATAAAAGCAAAACACAGAGACAATATTTGAATTATGGGTCTGAGTAGAATACTCAGTAACTAAAATAAAAATCAATTATAATTTTTGGAAAAGAGAACAAAAGTGAAAAGTGAGGAAATATTGATTAGGAATGATAAATTAAAGGGGATATAACATCTGACAATTTGTTAATAATAAGTACATTTAATTGTTATCCTTTGCAAAAGATGAGAATGAAAGATTATTTTTTTTTCTGGCTATCTTTTTTCTCTTGTTATTTGGAAAATTAAACAGTATTCACACTCTTCTGAATTAGTTCAATATTATGTCCCTAACCTCCACTTTTTCTTTCAGAGTTTTGACATTAACAAGACAAAATAAAACCAAAAAAAGCTAAAGACCTTTAGTATTCTCAAGAAAGTCTTAAAGAAAGGTTCTTTATTAAAATTAAATAGATATAAGACTTTAGTGGCTAAAAAAAACCCAATCAAGTAAAGCCAATGCTAACGCAATCTTTTCTCATTAAGGCAATTAAACATATGCTTCTTTGCTCTTTTCCTCCACTCCTATCAATAGGTTAAGATGGTTCTGAGACTTTCACCATCTGTAGAAAAAAAAATTATTTTCTCCAACTTTTGTTGCTGACTTGTTTCAATAGTCTATAACTTCATTTGGGGTTTTTGGAAAAGATACTAGAGTAGCATGCCATTTCCTGCTCCAGTTCATTTTACAGATAAAGAACTGAGTGTGACTTGCACAAATTCATACAGTCATTAACTATCTGAGGACAGATTTGAACTCATGTCATTGTAACCTCAAGGCCTGGCATTCTATCCATTATGCCACCTAGATGCCACTCTTCCCCTAAGTACACATCTACAATTATGAACATAGCATTAAATTATATTTACATATAATACTGCGATATTATATACAAATTAAACATTCAAAAGTTGATACTATCTACATGGATTTTCCCATTTATTTCCTCAACATGACATACCAAAATATTAAAAAGCTACATGTAAAGCTATTAATTTTTATAAATGACATTTTTTTTTTTGCCAGAACCTTTGAAAAAACTCAAATTGTCGAGATAAATAATAAAAGTTATAAAGTTAAAAAAGTGGCTTCACATTTAAAATAGTATGAATCAAATCTATATGCTTCTGAGATAGATTTGTTTATGTTAAACATCATTTGCCAACATAACAAACAAGGCCTCTTGCTAAGCACTGCACAAAACTGAGACAAAATCTTTGCTCACAAGCAATGTCCATCCATTCATATGCTAACTATCCTAAAGAGAAAATTGCCCTTCAATTTCAACAATTTCAACATTTCATGAATACAAAACATGATTGAACATGTTTACTAAAATTATCCTTTGAAAGAACAACTGCAACATATTTTTTAGTTTTTAAAAAGTTTCAGAGCTCCAAGATAGGAAATAAGCATGGGTTAAGAAAAAAATCCTTGAGGCTATAACTGCTTCAGCACCATATAAGGATAGTCTACCCAGCTCTCAACAGCACTCATTTGGCAACCCTCTATTTCAAGATACATTACAGCAATGCTGCATGGATTAGCAGCATGGCTTGAGCAATGAAAAGCAACGTTTACCTGTTGCTGTACAGGTACTTGCTGTACTACTTGGGTGGGCACTGCTGCTTGGCCAGCCACAGATGTCTGTAAAGTCACTGTCGAACCTGTGTCCGACCCAGTCTCTGATGTCTGCATGATGGTTTCTGAAAAAAACAAAATCAGAAATCAGGTTGAAAACAACCTTCCCTCATGAAACTGTCTTCTAATATTTAAAACATAACACTTATCCACATTCTAACACTCACCCAAAACACACACACACACACCCACACACACACACACACACCAAACAAAACAAAACAAACAAAAACAAAAGCAAAATATTTTATCTCTCCAGATAGAAATGTGAAAAGCCATTTGATTAGACAGAGCTAGGTATGCCATTTTCAATGAACAGATCATCACTCTGTAAAGAAATATAAAAAATAGCCACTCTACCATTTTAAAATGTAATCTCTTCTTCTGGGCCTGAAGATTGTAAAATGAAAGCAAATCAAATAAACATTATCATTAATCTAGCATACCTAATGCGATATAACACTATACGGAAGGCTGTGACTAAGAGATATTTCAAAATGTTCCTGTTAGTTTAAGTGTCCAATTCTCAGAGACAGCACTGAATCAAATCTAATGTAACCTGAAACAAATCACTCTTTATAGGGAGAGTTTTATATTTTTGGTGTCAGTGAAGGAATACAAATTGATAAATTAATGAAGCAAAAAGGTTATCCAACCAGGAATCTAGATTTAAGTCACAGTCATTTTACTACTAGTGATGTGACCTTGAGTGGACCACATCACCTCTCTGTGTTCAGTTTCCTTTTCTATAAAAGAAGGGAGTATCATTTATCTCTAAGATCCCTTCAGGTTCTAAATTTATGGTCCTATGATTAAAATGTTTTTTCTTTACTAAAAAACAAAACAAAAAAACCCCCCACCAATCTTCTTAGTTAAGGCAGAACAAAGATATTGTACTATGTTCATGTTTAAAATTTTTGAAAATTTCTGTAAATGTCAATTTTTGAATTTAATTTTTAGAGGAAAAAATAATCATAACCATTTTAATAGCAATGCAAACAACCTCTCATGATTTGCATGTTAAAGTCTTTTTAGATTCTAACCTCTATTTTAAAAACAAAGAATTCAATTCATGAAATCAAATTCATAAATAAATCAAATTCTATAATTAGAAATTAAAAAAAAAAACTTTAAAAAGCTCTGCTCTAAATGTAAGATCTTTATCCAGTTACCAACAAACTGACAAATTATAAGGACCTCAAGTAGGTAAGTATTGATATTCTTATGATAGGACAAAAAGTAAGTTATAGTTAAATTAAAAGATGGTTCACAGGTTCTAATTGGAAAAATGCAGAAAGGAAATACTAGAAGAAACAGCAATTTCATGAAATAATCAGTCATTTTGTCTTAAAATAATCATAATAAATATAAGTAAAAAGAATTATGGGAAAGATAACAATATTATTTGTTAACTTGTGCTACAGAGGATGAAGAAGGAAGAGAAATTTTATAAGATTCTACAAACCATGTTAACATGTATTTTGGTACTCAGTAATTTTAATGAAAAGGTAGGCAAAGGGCAACACGATGTTGGCAAAAAAATGGCCTGGGTTTGAGGAAGAAGCCAAAGGATTATAGACTACTCAGAATACTCATCCCTTTATATTAAGAATATTTTGATTTATAAGCAAATGATGGACATAGCTAGCACTAAACCTCATTATAAGAAAAAAAAATTTTTTTTTGGTCTATATGGTTGATTGCATTGCTGTTAGGAAAACCTAGAAAGGAAATCCCCTCTACCATTGTAGATTGGCAAGTCACCTTTAAATTACAGCCTTAGAGAGTACACAGAGATAGGAATGGAACAATACAAAGATAATGACTAGCTAATTATGATAGGAATCACAACAAATTCTTCAAGGTGAAATTCAAGAAGCAAGATTCAGAAGTAGCACCTCAAGCAGAATAAAAAGCAAGAATGATAATTCATCCTAATCTATTCAAAAACATGGTACTTTAGGCAGATATACAACTGTATAATATTGAGTACATTTCTAGAAAAAAAGAACAAGCAAACAGCCAAGGCAGTCAAAATTTTAACCTTCTTAGATCCAACCAGATGCAAATGAGTATCTTTGTAGGTATGAGGGGTTAACCAGAGAGACAGCTGTGTTTGTATGTGTGTGGTGTGATTTCTGTATTAAGTTTCATTATTGATCATATATCTCAAGGGTGGGAAGGACAGTTTGATAACTTTAGTAGAGCTTAATGTAACATTTACACAAGGTGATATCAACTACTCTCATCACTCCAAAATAGCTTTCAAACAATATGAGACTAATTTATTCCAGAAAATTAAAAAAAAAGCTCTTTCCTTAAATAAGGAGTTAAAATTGTCTAATATTACTTGATAAGTACAACCACAGAGGCAATTTTGTTAGAGGATTATGGGGTTCTTAACACTAAGGCATAAATGATGAAATTCTATGCAGAATTTTCTTGCTAAGTTTCAAATGGAGAGATTCCCCCATGTAGATTTTCTAGATGCTTCCAGAAATAATTTTGAGTAATTTTGTACTGAATGAATCTAAGTACCAGTGCTTGGTACATTACAGTGGTTTCTCAATAAGATCTATGGTTTCTGAAAAGACTTCAACCATAACAATATATATAGGGGGAAAAAAAGATGCAAAATGCAGTTGGAAGATCAGTCCACTGAGTTGGTATACAGGTATCTACATTTGTTCAAAAAGCATTTACCTACTACATGAAAGCAACTATGCTGGGTGCTGGGGACACAAAGATAGAAACATAATAGTTTCTGTCCTCAAAGAGCAAACATTTGCTTGGTCATATTGATATCTCAGCTAGATACTAAACATGGTTTATAAATTGGGCTCAGAGTTGAATAAAAGGAAGAGAATGTCTTGGGTTGCATTTGAGGAATTATGCAGTCTTTGGTCTATCATCTCTAACTATTCTCCATTTTTAATCCAAATGTTCTTTAATGTATGGATACAAATCATTGAGTAGCCAACTTTTTTCTTTTTTTTTTTTTGTAGAGTGAAAACTGTAGGTTATCCAAAGAACAATGGAGAGATAGGGAACAAGAGAAGGCAGAGGGCATATTTCTAATTACTATCTTAGGGGAAAAAGTCATGTAAAAGTTATCATTCAAAGTTCTCTGATCTGAAAAAATGGACCACTTATGTGGCAAGAGTGAAGAATACCAGTACAATCCAATATTTACACTACAAAATTTACATTACTCTTAACCTGGGGTCCATAAATTTGATTTAAAAATATTTTATAACTGTATTTTAATATAATTGGTTTCTCTTGTAACTCTACACATTTTATTTTATTGATTTAAAATTTTTATTTTGAAAAAGTTCATCAATTTCACCAGATCATTTTCACCAGACCTTTTTCACTAGAACCTTTTGTTCATCAAAAAATGGTAAGAAACCCCTTCTCTAAAGAAAGATCTCCCAAGTTTTGGATGGATTCTCTAAGGAGTTTTTAAGAGAGGACATAGAATGAGGATGCATACATTATTTACACTGATGGGGAAATCACACACATCAATGATATCATAAATTCATTGAAGTTAAAGTATTTATTCATATTTATTCTTTTAAAAAAAATCCTGAGTAGAGCTCTCTTTGACCTACTCTACTTTTGAAAAACTGATCTTTATTATTTCTTGCTGCTACCAGAAATGAAAAAACTAGTCATAAAAGAGCTTTATGACTATAGAATGAGGAAACCAAAACAGAAATACTGGATATGAACTTCATGTGAGCTTCCTGTAACTCTCTTTTCCATAATTCTCTCTCTATGATGGTTCCCATTGTCTTGGTCCACTTGAGATATGGAGGGAAGCCAATCACACTGTTCCTCATTCAAGCTGGCAGCAGTAGTGGCAACATTCAAGCTGCAGTTGGTGAGTTTCCAGAAATAAAGTCACTTGAATAAAAAGTTCTCCTCTTATTTCCCTCACTACTGGTTGGCAACTTTATTTAGGCACTAGCAAAATTTCCCCCCACACAGCACCAACTAGCCTGTAGCCACTTGACAGAATCTTCTGAACCCTGAACATACTTGTTAAAACACTGGGGGTTCATACCATATATGTACATTTTAAAAATAAAAATTCCACAACCCCAAATTTAAAGATATACCACTAAAAATACTTGTATTAAGTCCCCTAATTCTACTGTAGGTATGCCTTTACTGAAAGGCAATGGATTACTGTTTTAACTGGATGTTTGCTTCTAGATCTCACAACTGAAAATTGACAAGCTGACACAGAATCATAATTCTTAAGCAACTATGGATAACTTTAAATGAAAAAGTTACATACATAACAAGACCATTAGAAATGTTTTAAGTTCCAACTTGCAGAATCAGAATTTCAGAACTTCATCATCAGTCTGATATCTAAATAAGAATTTCCTGTACAACATACCTAACTATTGTTCATCTATCCTTTGCTTGGAGATCTAAGGTGAATGGAATGCCACTATCTGCTGAGGCAAACAATTCTACTTTTAGACCTCTCTTTCTTAGATAGCTTTTTCTTATTTCAAACCTTATTTTAATTCTTTTACTACTATCTAATGCTCCTAATTCTCTCAAGAACATGAATCATGAATCTAGTCCTCTTTAGGATAAAGAGCCTGAGCCTCAGAGAGCCAGAGACAATGGATGGCTTACATGGAAAGGGATTTAGATTCAATGGTGACATAGTGACTCAGGGAATTAGAAGAACTAGAGGGTCTACACCAGGGATGTTCTGGTTCTCTCCAAATGACTCAAATGGCCAACCAATGTGGATTATACTCCCTGATATCACTTGACACACATTTTTTGCTCCCTATTACTTCCAAACTGTCTTATGCTGCTGTTATTGCAAGCTCTCATTCTGTGAAATTCATTTGATCCAACTCCATAAATGTTATCTAGATCCTTGTTGCTATGATGTATTAGCTTTCAAATCACCATTCTCCTTTCTAATGAAGTTCATTGCTAACTTTAACCTTCCTCAAAACCATTCTTCCAACTATCATACTTGGATTTGTCAGTGTATATATTTTGATTTTCCTCCAAATGCTCTAGAATTAAGGCTTATTAATCTTCTTAATTTCCAAGATCTGCAACTTCATTTTCAGCTGTCTCCAAGGATAGTCATATGTTAGATCCCACTATCAACCATAACTATGTCTTCTTAGTGATTTTCAACTGTAAAATTCTCATTGTTCTGATAATAATCTCTTTTCTTTACTCTCTTCCTCAACTTTTTCTTGAAATTATTCTTTTTTCTCTCTGTGACCTCTACTCATTCTGGCACTCTGCTCCTGGTTCATTTTTTTTTTTTTCTCTTCAAAATAACAAGATTATGTGGGTCACTACTATGACCTCTCCCTCTCTTTTGCTGGTGACTAACACTGGATTAAGTTATATTACTCTCACCTGGGTCTATAGATTCATGTCCTCTTATCTCAACTAGTCAAATGACTTCTGTATGGCAATCCTTTTTTATTTCAAACCTTTAATAATCCCCATAACATTGTTTCAAACCTCTTCCCTCTCCTCAAATCCCAGATGTCTTCCCTATCTCCTCCTTTCAAAGCATTCACTCTGAGTTCTCTGATCTCCCTTAATCTATACCTTATGAACTTTCAACATCATCACTCATTCTATCCTTCTTTACTCTAGTCACTGAGGAAAAGGTTCAGTGCCTTTTCAAGGCCAACTCCTTTGATGTGTTCACAATCCCTTACTCTTTCACGTGCTGATCCCATCAATTCCTTCCTTCTCATTATTCATTTTCAACCTCTCTTTTTCTCTTAGCTTCTTTCTTTTACCTAGGTATCTCCTATCCCTATAAAAACCTTTACTTAACTGCCAATTCCTCAAGCTATGCTTCCATCTCTCTCTTTCCTTATGCTGCCAAATTCCTAGAAAGAATCACCCACTCTCATTGCCTCTACTTCTACCACCTACTCATTTTGCAACTGTAATCAGGCTTCCAATTCAACCAATACCCAGAAATTTCTTTTCGAGGTTACCACTGATTTCTTAACTGTTAAAGGTTTTTCTCAGACTTTACTCTATTTTCCTACTCTGTAACTTCTGACCGTTTATTGACCACTATCCTCTTTTTGAATATTTGGCTTCTGGATCTTTGTTTTTCCTGCTAATCCTGGTACCATTCTCAGTCTTCTTGGATAGTTTATTATTCATTTCTTATATCTTAAATATTGGTATTTCTCTAGGTTCTGCCTGTGTGTGTGTGTGTGTGTGTGTGTGTGTGTGTGTAATTCCCAGATCTATAGAACCCCAATCTCTCTCCTGAACTCTAGGCTTACATCATAAACTTTAGATGGGATATTTCCACTTTAGGTGGACAATTCCACACTAAATATGGAATGTATAATCTTTTCCTCTGAACCTACCTCTCTTCCAAATTTCTTGATTTTTGTTAAGGGAAGTTATTATTCCAGGCACTCAAATTTGTAACCTCAGAGTTATCTTTTCTTTTTCATTCACACCATATGCAGTCAGTTGCCAGGTTCCCAAGTCTATCTTTGGAGAGTTCTCATATCCATATCATCTATACAAATTGCCATACCAATCATCTCTCATCTGAATTATTGGAATAGTACTCCAATTGACTTCTCCTTTTCTAGTTTCTCCTTTTCCAATTTTCTTGCCACTTAGTTGCTAAAAATAACATTGGAAAAGTACATTGGAACCCGGTTGTGAAGGGCTTTAAAGACAATTTAAGTCTTGAGGCAATAGGGAGGGATTGGAGTTTACTGAGTAAAGGAGTGACATGGAAGATTACTTTGGTACCCCTGTAGAGAAAGGTTTGGAGAAAAGCAAAAAGCCCATATACATTGTCTTTTATAGAGTAGGATCAGATATGGAAAATTAAATTAGGTGCATTAGAACTTATAGAAGTAGGAAACATCCTTTCAAGGATGACAAGGCTCACAAATTATAGCCTAGAGAATACAGATCAAAGAATTTAGAAGTGAAAGGGACTTTACAAATGCTCTAGTTCCGCCCCCTTAATTTTACATCTGAACAAATTCAAAGGTTAAATGAATTGCCTAGGATCACACAGGTATAACAAATAGCAAGTCCAGGATATGAATGCAGATCTCTTAATTCTAAACCCAATGGTCTATATATTTAGAAGAGAGTATATTTTGGAAGATAGATCTAAAACATTTGATTAGTATTTCTAAAAAGATAAACATCTTATCTGTCATACTGAAGTTGTAACTGTTCCCCTTTCTAAATGAAACTGCAATAAAACCCATAAGCACTTTGCCAGAGGCATTTTCATTGATTAATTCCATGTACTGATTTAAAACAGCAGATCACAATTAAAATGTTAAAGCATGTTTGGGAAATATAACCCCATTTCCAATTTCCACTAAACAGATCATTTAATCCCAATGGTTTAAAATGGGTATATTCAAAGGCTTTGGGTTTTTTTTCCCCCCCAGCATTTCTGTAATGCATGGTTCACCTATATGAAATTAATGTCTTGGTGTGTTAACAGGTTTCTTATTAGAGATAACATGCAATGGTTTGTATCTATATTTTAGTGGTTCCTATTCCTCCAGCAGTTTCTGAGGCCTTGTTTATGTTTGGGAGTAATTTAGTTAGTTTACTTCCTTCACAGTACTCCTTTTCAAGTGATATTTGTTTATCAGTCACAAATACAGTCACACTAATCCATTTTGATAAGCTAAATAAACCCCTGCAGTTTGTCAGTGATGCAGCCCATATGTAAATGAACTGTATATTATTGCAGGAGAGACATGCACAATTTCAGTCTAGTCATCCTTGCCTAATGTGGCTGTCAGGTGTGTCACGAGCAACAGATGCTTGTTTGACAAAGGACCTTTTTATTCTGGCTAATTAAGCAGTTGGACACACCCGCCTGTTAATGGTTCTGCTTTGTACAGCTAGCTCTGGCTGAATCATGTGAATCTACAGCTAAATAGGCCACATTTTGAAAGAAGGCTAATTAACCCCTCCAAGAAGGGAAAAAAATATTGCACAAACCCAGCTGCTGAATACAAGATTACCGTTTCTTCAATTTGATGGGCAAAACCTAGGCAAAGCAACTGTGTTTGGAACAAACATGCTTTACTTCAAGTTTTGAGGCATTCACATAGTCTTTGTTAAACTTCCTGAAGATTATTTAATACACTCCAATTCACAGTAGGGTTCCTATTGCCACACACAATGTACATGCCAGACTAAATGGTTTAATAGTCTGACCTAATCAATTACCTATCAAATAGAGCTGCATAAATGAAGTAAAAAAAAAAAGGTATCTATTTAATTTTTATTGGAGTCTTTCGTCCTGAACTAATTTGCTCTCCTAAATGGCAAAGTTTGCAAAGTTTGGTTTCACTATATACATTTTATTGTCTCACACTTTAGAATGTAACAGGTTTTAATTCAACATGGAGGAAAAAAGCCTGTAATTTACTTTCAAAATGCAACAGGCGATTTTCTTTCTCCTTCCAGAAAGACAAAAGAAGCTAGATCAGAACTCAAAATGAGCTACTCATCTAATTAAACTTAGTATGATAGCAATTTAATTGACAAGTAAGGATGCTAATCTAGATTTTGAACATGCTTTAAAAAAATATTTACAATAGAATTAAGAACCCTACTCAATGGAATTGCAAAATTGAACCTAATTCTAAAAATTCTTCATAATAATGGCAACTCCCTCCTACTCCCCAAAAGAAAGAATAACTATTTGCTGTGCTATCTCACATAGGCGATATCCATACTTATTGCAACTGAAGGACAGTATCCACAACCTTTTATTCTTGATATACTAGTTTAAGCACCTACATTTTTGATGAGAGAAGCAAGAAATTTTCTTCTCAAACTGTTTCCTAGGAAATATATATGTACACACACACACACACACACACACACACACATATGTATGCATGTATTTTTAAAAAACTACTTTAATTTAGTGCATAATGCCCATAGCAACTGTTAGCTCTATTTTTCTTAAAATTATATAACCAAAATGAAAAGTGTTGAAGAATTTGTTTTCTCATGACATTTAATTTCATGAATATAAAGTTGTTAGAGTTGAATATATTTGTATTTGAAAGAAAAAAGAGAAGAATACTTTCAGATTAACAGCTGGACATAATAGAACTTCAGCATCAAAAACTGCAATTTTTTTTCAACATATTAGAAAATATTAAAATAGCATTATAATCAGGAGGGTCATCATATATTGTTTATGGTTTTTTAAAAACTTTTTTATTGATAGAACCCATGCCAGGGTAATTTTTTACAGCATTATCCCTTGCACTCACTTCTGTTCCGATTTTTCCCCTCTCTCCTTCCACCCCCTCCCCCAGATGGCAAGCAGTTTTAATTTTTTTTTTAAACAGTATCATACCATCTTTCATTGGCCAGTAATTTATCTATAATCTGATTTGAAGTTAGGTTATTTACAAATAAAACAAGATGTGGTCTAATGCTAAGACTTCCTTATTTGAAACCCAACTTAATATAAAATTTACTGATTGCAAGGTGCAGCACCTTTTCACATTCAGTGGTTGGGAGAATAGAAGAAAAAGGAAGAAGTAGAACAAATTGAAGTATGTAAAAGGGATTTTTATTTTTCTTTTAAAATCTCTGCTTCTTTATTTAGTTTTAATATTCTAATTCTCATGATTTTATAAAATAAATCTATTGTGCCAAACTGATTTGTAAGAAAAATGACTGAATGATAATGATGCAGATTGTTCAGCAGTCACCTTCCTGAGATAACTGATGTCAGTGATTAATGCTGGAGATGATTAATCTGTGTACTGGTAACATATACAGGTTGCCTGGGTAACTTTTTTACGTTTCTAAACAAAGGTTTTCCTTTTCCTTTTTTAAAAAGCCAATTCTTTTCTTAATCAGAGCAGATTATGAAAGTCTTTCTTTCATGAGAAAAATTAAATTAACAGTTTTCATCTTAAAGGCTTAATTCATTAAAAATAAAAGCAATCTGTTAACACATAACTCAAGCCACATTTTATTTAGAAAAAGCAAACAGCTGAAATTGTATAACAGATATATGATGATTTATTTAAATCCTTTTCTTAATTCCAAAGAAAATTTGAATCAGTCACATAAATAGTGTCTGGGGAGTAATCACTATGGAAATACCTCTTGGTCATAATATCCTTACTCTATACCTTTTCCTCTTTAGATGGATTAAAAGACATTGTTATACTTAAATAATTTTACATTAAAAGTTACTGCAACACATGGTCAAAAAACCCAAAACAAATCTAATATTGTCATATAATTTTAACTATCTTTGTGTCCTCAATGCCTATTACTATACCTTGAACTCAGTAAGCACTTAATACCTGTTGAATAAATGAATGGATAAATGAAAATCAATATAAACTAAATGATAGTATTATTAGATGTGTCCAGAACTATTTGATTTATAAGACCCCAAGAATATTGTATTGATTGGTGAGTCTATGTTAATTTGAAGGGTTTCTTCAAGTGGCTGTCACAGGGCACTCTTCTTAATTTTATTATGTATATTTTTACCAGGGACTAAGATGAAGGCAAAACTATCATATCTACAAATCTGTGTATGAAAAATCTGGAAGTCAAAGCTATTATAACATGACAAAATCAGGATCAGGAGCCAGGAATGCTGGGTTGAAGGTAATGAAATGAAAAAATGAATGACAAATGCAAAATCTTGCACTTGGGTTAAAAAAAAATTATAAATAAAGAGTAGGTTTCAGTTACAAGACCCTCGAATTTAATTTAATCAATAAACAAGTATTTATTAAGCACTTGATGTGCTAGGTACTGTGTTGAGTGCTGGGTATACAAACAGTTAAATAATTACTATTCTTAAGACTTTATTTTTATTGGGAGAGACATATTACATATATATGCATATATACATAAAAATTACAGAATAAACACAACAAATTATTCTATAGGGTAGACTATATCATTCTATAAAACAGGATAGATAAATACTTTTATAATTATTTACAGTAGATAATAGCAGTTGCACATATGAACAAAAACTGACTGAGTACCTATCTTGTAAGAAATACTGTATTAGTCACTAAGAAAAACAGAAAGAAATAGAAAGTTGTGTCAGTTGGGAAGGAAACCAAAGTATCAGATATGCTTTTCTACTCTCTCTTCATTCTAAGAGTTTTCCCCCCTCCCTCTTTTAGAGCTGGTTGCTTTCACTACTCCGTTTCAAAGCAGTTTCAACAAAATCCAAGGGCATTCTTTCTTATCCCACCTATAGACAGCAATGCCTCTTTTCTCAATGCTTTTAAGTTATGGATGAGCAGTTTTCCAGAAATACAGATATTCAAAATAAATGACTATTAAGACTTCCCCTTTCACTTTTCTTTTCCTCCCAGTTGAATCATTTTCCAACCATGTTTGACTCTTCATGACCCCCTTTGGGATTATCTTGGCAAAGATAACAAAATAATTTGCAATTTCCTCTTTCAGCTCATTTTACAGATGAGGAAACTGAAGCAAAGTTAAGTAACTTGCCCAGGGTCACACAGCTAGCAAGTGTCTGAGGCTGAATTTGAACTCATGAAGATGAGTCTTCTTGATTCCAAACCAAATACTCTCTCCATTAAGTCATGTAGCTGTCCTATTCCCTTAGTACTGACTCAGAACTCTACCCCAAACCCAAGGTATCTTTTTCCTGCATTCAGTATTATCTGGAAAACAAACTAGCATTTTTTTTATTTTTTAAAGATCATGAGCAACTATTATGCTGTGTGCTAGGAGGGGCAATGCAAAGAGGTTTTCTCTTTTGGGATGGAGTAGGGGAAGAGCAGATATTGGACCCAGAATAGCTGGAAATTGCGGATTCCTGCAAGAGCAAAACAAAGATCATGGTTTTCTTACAATTATTATGAGTTTTTGTTGGCTTCACGGAAAGTGGAGACAGTAAGACAAATTTCCACTTTTCTTTTACACCTACCATAATAAAAGCTCTGTCTCCCTATTTTTCTAATCTTCTTTTCCAAATGGATATATTCTAATTTCTTCCCTATCTTCTTTATCCTATTTCTTCTTTTCCTTCTTTATAAAGGCAACAACCATCATAGGCTTTAAATTAGAAGGCACAGACAAACCTTCATAATTTAAAATATTTAATATTTTTACTTTCCCCATTACATATAACATATTTTTACATGTTTTTAAAACTTTGAGTTTCAGATTCTCTTCCTTTCTCCTCACTTCTACCTTCCCCCATTAAGAAGGCACATGTAAAATGATGCAAAACATTTCCATAAAATTCATTCAACTTTCACAGTTTACAGATGAGAAGAGATTTGCTTAAGTTTACACAGGTAGAGGTCCTGTCGACACCAAATATAGCACTCTTTCTATCATGCCATCAAGGACAACAAAGATATTTGCTCTTCCCCACAGTCAATATTCCCTTACTGACTCTGTTCCTATGCATGGGTTGTGTCCCATATTTACAATACATTTTCTTCTCACTTCCAACTCCCAGCATCTATAGCCACCTTCAATTCTCAATCCAAAGATCCTATCATATTGAGCCCTTTCTTAATCTCTCCATCCACTAGTCACAATCCATGCCAAGCTAAATTACCTTGTAATTTACTTTACAAATATTTTTATATTTACAACAAAACATGTTGGTTCCCCTGATGAAATGTTTTTTTTTTTTTTTTTTTAAAGTCAATAGCCCATCTTTGTATCTCTGGTGACTACAAAAATGCCTGGTATACAACACATACTTAATAAATATCTGTTAATTATCCAATTTATTTCACCCCTATGAGATCATAACATCACAGATTGCAGTTGAAAGGGTCCTTGTACAGAGCTTTGAATACACACCTTCTTATTTTATAAATGACATAACTGAGGCATTGAGAAGTTAAATGTGTTCAAGAGACTACCACATTTATTTGAAACAAATAATATATAATTATCAATATCTATAGACTAACATCTCATACTATCCCATATTATTAATAAGTTGTACTTTAAAAAAAATTCATATTACTCTTGCCATCAACAATTTATTTGATAAATGTTGTAAACATGAATATAATTTGCATTTCACCTTACAGAATTCCTTAAACACTGGCTGTAAAGAAAACTTCTTGCCATGAAAGATTTCTTAGACTTTAATTGCAAAATTAGAATTGCCATGGGGGAAGGAGAATTAGCTCTAAGATGGAATGAAAATCACACTAAATAATTATATGAACTTTTAATAATTACACACAAAGAAAAAATTACCATTTTCTGCAAATATTTGAAGCTGCTCAGCAAATATAAATATTATAGGAAAACATAAAATATTATTCCCTTGGAGATTGCCACATCAAAAAGTGAGACCAATCCTGCATTTAAATTAATTTCATATTGATTCATTATCATTCATAAATTCATATTCTTTAGAACCAATACCATACATATTCCCTTGCTTGTTATGTTAGATATTTTCAAGGGTCTTTTCTTTACATCTTTTAATTGTTTATCTAACAGTCCTTATACTAATGTGATTAATAGCAATTTTAAGTTCTCTACAATTGAAAGTGTTCATTTCTTTGCCAAATTTCTCCAGAGGCTGACCTGTACTATCAACAGTTCCCATATCATATCCTCTCACAAAAGGCCATAGTCCTTGAAATCTGTCTTTTGCCACCATCATCAAAATGATTCTGGTATTTATTCAACTTCTCATAGAATCTCTATGTCATGATGCAAGACACTCCCCCTAAAATCCAACACTGAATTTTCATGGTTACAATTATACCACAATAACCTCCCCCCTTCTACTTCCTTTTTATCTTTCCTAACTTTGCTGTAGAGGAACAAATTAATTTTACTCTCAGGTGATTTTTCTATTCCATTATTTCCTAACCATCTAATGTTGGAGCTGTTTCATAAGGGAATATCATTGTTGTTCTTTAGTCATATTGTTCTTTCAGTTGTGTCTGACTCTTCTTGATTCCATGAGGGGTTTTCTTGGTAAAGATACTAGAGTGATTTGTCATGTCTCCAGATCATTTTACAGATGGGAAAATTGAAGGGCTAAGTGACTTGACAAAGGTCATACAGCTAGGTAATATAAGATGCCATATTTGAACTCAGGAAGATGAGTCTTCCTGACTTCAGGTACAGCCATTTTATCCAATCTACCACTTGACTGACCATACGAGAGTATAAAGAGAAGGAAATGAGTAAAGAAGCAAACCTAAGTTGAGGAATAGGGATCACAGCTTAATAACAACAGGCTACATAGAGATTAATGAATAAAAAACCACATACAATTAATGTAATATAAAATGTAAAATAAGTGGGGAGCCCTATAATTGAAGGATTTCTAAAAGGTGAAAGGTTTCCAAAATATTTTTTATCAGATAGATGAATCAGCTAAAATTTGTGGAAATTTAGAAGATGTTAAGTAATATGTCTATTTGGGATAACAACCAGACTATACTACATATTCTATGGTCATTTGATATACATACTTATACAAAACACACATACATTATATATACCCATATGATGTATAATATGTAAACACAATACTTATACACACATGTAATTACATACATCTATAATATGCATTTAATTTCCTAATTTATTATTTTTAAAAGAATTGTACATGTGGATCAGGTGTGGTATAGTTATTTGTCAATGTAAATAGCTGGGTGTGTCATACTCAGTATTTTATACTGCATCATCTCTGTGGGTAACCAATAATGTGCATTCTGCCTAACAGAGTTTACAAAGAAATAAAAGAACAACAAAAAAAAATTCCTTGTTTGTTGGGGGTTATGGGTGGGGTAAGGATAGGAGTGGGAAGAAGGGAGAGGAAAACAAAATTCAACCTAATAGTAATTTGGCACTAAAATAAAAAGAAGAAAATTTTTGAATTTTTACTTGTAGTAAATAAGTATAATTTGGGATTGTAAAATGGAAATCTTTTCAATGTTAATGGTTTGTGTTAAAAAAAAAAACAGCCTTTATAAGGTGCACTTTTCATTGTCAGATGCATGAGATGCTCATAGCTATAATCAGTTTTACATGGCAGGTTTACAAGCTTTCCAGAACTTGTACTATTTATCCATGTTAAAACATCTCTGCAATTATCTCTGTATATCATGTTATACTCATTTTTTCTTCCTTTTAAATGAACTTTAAGTAGTTTTTGTAGGAATGGCTGTAAATCCTGAACCAACTATATTGTTTTTCTCTCTGATTAGTCATCAGACTCATATTTGGATTTTCTGTAGATCACAAGTTGTTCATAATTAATTTACAAAGAAGCAATACTTCTTCTGTATTGAAAGTTATTACAAGGTAAAGACAGATGCTTTAATACCTCCAAACATAACTGGTATAAAATTTTATCTCTTTTGCAGTCACTCATATAAGTAATCTGAATGATCTCCTACTAGTACAGAACAATAAGCTCATCCTTCTATGTCAAAAAAACATAAAACATAAAAATATAAGGAGGCTATTTTCTATAATCCCATGGTATTACTTTCTCCTATGCCAAGTTCACAAGTCACTTCTAAACTTCATACTCCTCTCTTACTTTCCTAATGAGGCTTCCTTAACACTGAATAGCAAATTATCTGTAGTAAAAAAAAAAAAAAAAAAAAAAAAGAGGAATCTGTGAAAAAATAAATAAATGTATGTTTTTATATCTATATAAGTGAAAGTGGGTCGCTCAAACAATTAGAATGAGCTCACTACGTTTTTGAGGTAAGAAAAGTGATGAGCCTTTTATGCATCATTTCTCATGTTAAAAAACTGACTTCTGCTCTATCGATTCTAATCATCATTCTATACAACATGGTCATTAAGAATTTTCAAAATGCTATTTTCAAATATTTTTAAGCTGATAGACAAAAATATTTTGAACCAGCTGGACATAATCAGAATAGGTAGCTATTATCATTTCACTCATCTTTTTCAATGAAGTTTGGATAAAAACAATAATGAATGTTATATATTCTGCTATAATTTTTTTTTAATTTAAAGTTCTGCAGACTATTGCACAGGTAGGGAAATACTTCGTTTTTACAAGTGAATAAAAATAACAGTATATAAGTTTCTATTCAGTAGGGTCAGTGAAAACATTTGGCAATTCAATTCCAGTAGCAGACAGAATGACAGATATGCTATGTACCATAAGATTGTGCTTTTTTTTCCTAAATCTCCACATTTTGAAAGTTTTTGATTTCATGAAACTTAGAGATTATGAGCATTTTGTATGGGGACCAACAGTATTTGAAAAGGTTGGCTTTTATATTTCTAGATTAGTGTTAAATCTAGCCAATTGTAAGTGATAGTTTAGACTGTAATAAAGGTCTAATTCCAGTGGAGTTTACTGGTTGAATTTTCCATTATATTTTATGGTCTGCATTTGGAGACTACGTATTACTAGATTATTTGGTAGGTGGTTAGTTTTTATAGCTTGTATTAATAAATTGGTATTTTCTTCTATTTTGCATATCTGTACTGAGCATACAAGCTTGGGGTGGTCATTTGGAGATACATTAACATTATATCTCTGTGTCTGAGGCTGGATTTGAACTCAGGTCTTTCTGAATACTGGCCCAGCATTCTATCCACTGTGCCATCTATCTGGCTAATAT